>NC_079890.1:8851700-8966347 GCF_024868665.1 Triplophysa rosa
GTGTGTGTGTGTCTCTGTGTCTGTGTGTGTTGGTGTGTGTGCGTGTTGTGTGTGTGGAGTGTTTTGTGTGTGGGTGTGTCTGTCTTCTGTGTTTTCAACCTTTTCTTGTTTTTGCAGGTACAACTTTGATTGTTTTGCTTGTAGTCAATGTGTCTCATGTACAGCTGCTTTGTAACAATGAAAATTGTAAAAGCGCTATATAAATAAAGTTGAGTTGAGAAAGAGGATGCTCTGCACCGGGGAGAGCTTGCTCTTTTCTCAGTTGACCTGTAGCCCCACCGATCTAGGTGCCGGAGCACCAGGTCCCTGTGTGTACAAAACAGATCTCGAGAGTGTGCCAAAACTTCAGCCAGTCGTCGAGATAGTTAGTACCCGCACACCCCCTTCCCTACGGGGAAGGAGGGCGGCTTCCACGACCGTAAAGACTAGTGGAGACAGGGAAAGACCGAAGGGGAGGACCCTGTACTGATATGCCCGTCCCTCGAACGCGAACCGTCGGAACGGCCGATGTCAAGGGAGGATCGAGACATGAAGTACGTGTCCTTCAGGTCGACTGCCATGAACCGGTCCTGACACCTGACAGACGTGTATACCTGACGGTTCCTGTATACGCGCTGGGTCGGTCTTACCCTCGTGGAGCTCTCTCAACGCCCTGGCCTGGCAGGAGCCATAGCGTGGAGAGAGGAGGCAGCTTGGTCCACCGCAATGTAAGCTCTCGACACCAGAGATGCCGAGACACCACATGCCTTGGACGGGAGTCTAGGTCGCCACCCCCACAGGTGGCCGCCGCCTACGGGCACAAGCACCGCGGCGGCAACTCCACCTGGGGGACAACAACGTATCCTCCAGCTGTCTCAACCTCGAGGGAAGAGAGGGTGACTGAACTTTGTTTGATGTAAAACGTGCCGGAAAGGGGCGTTCCAGGTCTTACCAAGTTCCTCATGCACTTCCGGTAAACACGGCACTGGGGGCGGGCGCAGCTCGGAGCCGCGCTCAAACCCGAGGCGCCATGTAACCAGCCGCGAGCGCCAGGAAAGGCAGTGCAGGCACTGCAACCCAACGCTCACGGCGGCCCGGGAAAGCATGGCTGACATCTCGACGTCCGTTTCTTCCTGGGCTCGACCCCCGAGGGAGGGAGCCCGTGGAATCGTCGGAGTCGGATGGCAGTACGTCACCCCCCGATGCTGCAAGAGACCTCTCATCATCACGCATCGTGTCCGAATACGTGACCGTCTCCTGGGGAATGGACAGACGAACGAGATGAGGTGTGAACGGTCCGTGAGCCAGTGGCTGGCGGATTATCGCTCACAGTAATCCTCATATCACCCTCGCTGCTTGCCGTAGCGGACGGCAGGGCCGTAGTCCTGCCGCCACGGAACGGGGAGCAAACGAGGTGGTGGCTGAGTCCTGCCGGAACACAGCCACCTGTGACGCAATGTCTGAATCGTCACCGCCGCAGTGCGGGCAGGACGTATCCACAACGTCTGCCCCAGCGAACTGGAAGCAGGCATTGTGTCCGTCCCCCTCCTCGATGAGTGTGTTGCACCCATGAGAACAGCGGGACAAGCCACGCTGGAGAAATTTGCTCTTTTAGAAAAGGAAATTGCTCGAACACCTCCGGAACTGCCGAGACGCCCAGGGGAGAGTAACTGCAGGAAGGGACCGTCCGCTGTCCACGTCGTAGATTCCAGCAGAAAGAATGATCACCAAGATCGTAGAGAAGCTCATCAGATGCGTAGGCTCTGAAGAACAAAAGGTGAATGAATGAGCACGCCGGCTTCCCTCTTATACCCGGACATCCGGGGAGGAGCCCGGCATGCAAATTTCATTCGCCAATTTTCATTAGCCTTTTTCTAAATACTCAGAAGATGATAGGTTCTCAAGACAAACCCCATTCTGTCGGTTCGACACAACGTCGAGAGACCGACAGAAAGGGAACTACAGTCAGTTCAAAATGCAGCTGCCAGAGTTCTAACCAGGTCCAGAAAATACGATCACATAACCCCAATGTTATCATCCCTTCACTGGTTACACATTAAGTATCGTATTGACTTTGAAGTTCTTTTAATTACTTATAAATCCTTAAACGGTTTAGCCCCTACCTACATAACAGAGCTTCTACCACACTACAACCCATCACGCTCTCTAAGATCTCAAATCTCCAGACTTTTGATAACACCTAGAATAACTAAATCCACCAAAGGGGGTAGAGCTTTCTCATACGTAGCACCTAAACTCTGGAATAGCCTCCCCGATACTATCGAGGGTCAGACACACTCTCCCAATTTAAATCTAGATTAAAGACACATCTTTTCAGCCAAGCATTCACTAATACATAGCTAATGAACAGCAGCTATGCTAATTATTCTCTTTCTGCCCTCACCTCGGGATGCCCATCCCGAGGTAGGGAGAGATTCCGCCAGGCCCAGATGAACGTCATGCCCATCCCCAACTAGAGATTACGCCAGCTACATCAGAAAATCCCGTGCCATCCTCCTGCGAGAGCCTGCGGACTGACTGACCATCCCAGCTCCATCCAAGGCAATTCCATCACCACCCAAGAAAAAGGCAACCATCTGACCGGCCCAGCTCAGACAATTCCATCCCCAACCGAGAGCAAAGACGGACTACTTGTCACATTAATGCTAAATTTACAATACTTGGTATTTAATGCTAAACTTACATCACATGACAGCAGTTTGAAGTTATGGCTGCACTCAGTGACTTTGATTGGAGGTTGCTGGGTGGGTGTTG
This sequence comes from Triplophysa rosa, assembly GCF_024868665.1. Lineage (NCBI taxonomy): Eukaryota > Metazoa > Chordata > Actinopteri > Cypriniformes > Nemacheilidae > Triplophysa > Triplophysa rosa. The sequence goes on from NC_079890.1 coordinate 8,854,455, forward strand.
TAGGGAGTGGGGGGGCTTGCTGTGTTTGGTTCTGGTCTGGTTGGTCTTGTTTTGTGGTCGATGTCGGACAACAGAGGAATAAAGTTAATTATGCCATTACTATTTTTCCCTGGTTGTTCCTCTGTTGTCTGTTGTTGATCGCGGAATGGGACCGGGTTGGACCTGCACGGTTTCGGCGGGTGCGGCTTCCTGGGTCGCGGCTCGTGGGCTCTCCCTGTTCTTCGTGGACGTTGCTCGGTGGCTTTGGTCGGGGTCACTGAGTGCAGCTATGACACGTCAGAGGAGATCTGGCCCTCCCGGCTGAGCCTGGTTTCTCTCGAGGTTTTTTTTTTTCTCCATTTATTCATCATTGGAGTTTGGGTTCCTCGCCACAGCAGTGCAGTGTTGGCATGCTCACCGGGAGACTGCATTTATTTATTCATTTATTTATTAGATATTATTTATTAAAATGATCTTGCTTGGTCTATAAACACCATGCACTGTGCTGTGTTTTACCTTTCTGTGTTTTTATGATTTGCTCCTGTAAAGCTACTTTGGAACAATGCACATTGTGAAAAGCGCTATAAATAAAATTGAATTGAATTGAACATGCAAACATTCCTATGTGTATAATGGTCTCATACACAAATATACCTTTATTTAAAGCTCAATATACGTATAGGAATATGTGCATATGATTTGATGGTTTATTTTAATACTCAATAATCTAAAAGTTAGCTAAGTAATCTAAAAATAGCTGACACACACATGAACACTGTATGGTTAGTTTTGTGCAGGCACATGCAGAGGGGGGGCTTTGGGGACTTGAGCCCAGGCCCTTTTTCTTCCTCGAGAGAAAGTGCCCTTTTTCTGGGATTTTTTATAAATGGATATACTGTATGTATGTGCGCTTGTATGTGTTTCTGTTTGCGCGCGGCTTTAACTGTCAAACAAGTAGAAAATGTCAGGTCAGGTCGGGAAATTTTGAGAGTTCCGATGCCTTTCTCCCATCCGCGTCTCCACGCAGTCGCGCAGCCACACATAGCGTGCACACGCAGCACAGCTGTGTGTGTGTAGCACGTTTGGCACATCAGGCAGAGAGCCGCAGAAGTGAAGCCCTCCCTCCTTTCCAGTAGCGTTTGTTTTGGCGTTTGTAGGCATTAATTAAAATGTGTTAACTTGCATACATTTGTCAGGCAATTCAGATGAACAGGATAAACAAAATAATAAAGCATACCACCAGTTATTAGTTAATATGACTTACATCAAGAGTCTTTTCCCTTGAAATGTTATGTTTACATATGCAGATATATATGCAGGTTGTTTTGGTTGATTTAGCAGAAATCTACAGAAGCAAACAGACGTGGGTATAGAGGGCTTAAAACAAACAACTTTGTGTATTTTGGAAATTACCTTTCCATTAGAGCAAAAGAAGACATGAAAGCAAAATGGACAAACATCTCAAAATTGAACAGTACATTAAATGTCCTGCCTTAAACAATAACTTGATAAGTTTGATGTCAGACTCCTCATCTAATAACTATCCATTTTATATGTTGTGTATATGCGCTGATAGATCTAAACCGCCATACCTCAAATGTGAAACAAAGTTCTTGTCTTTTCAGTTTAGCGTGAAGGTCATTGTTGGTGTCCCAATAACGCCACAATAATTAAAACAGTTTATTGGCTTGTGCAAAATAAACAAATTATTTGTGAAAATATGTCATTTTCCTTTGTGCAGTCATTTATCCTAAATATATAGTTGAAATTTTAGCATAGAAAACATACACATTGTGGCTTAACTTCCTTTGTTGTTGCCTGTTCTTGTGATAAAATTTGTGAATTCTACAGAAGACCATTGTTGGAAAATGAAACAACATGAAACAATTGGGTGAGTGTGAGGGATTTTAAAAAATAGTTCTTTAAGTGCCCTTTTTTCCACTTGAGCCCATGCCCCTCAAAATGTCTGTGCACGTCCCTGGTTTTGTGGCTATAAAACATTCCCTTTAAATGCTTTTGAAGTTGGAAAAAGGTATTTTAATGTGTATGTAACTTTAGAGATGGTCCCTAAATTCACGAATATCGAAAGTTTAATGTCAAACCAACTTTATGCCAGTGAAACGCGGCAATGAACGCATGCTTTATATGCGCCACACGCTCGTGTGTAAACACATTAAGACAATTTATAATATAATCTAAAATAAAACAGTATACAATATTCGTTAATGTTCCTGTAGGAAGGAGCTTGTTCTGTTGACAGACAGAGGCTTCAATTCCGCGAGTAGGCTACAGTTTGCAAAACTGTGCGAACGGATTGCGAAAGCGTGCTGGCACAGATTATGAATTTGTGGGTACAGATTTCAAAAATTGAGGGGACGGTTTACAAAACCGAGAGCACGGATTGTAAACACGTGGGTACAGTTTATTAATCCGAGAGCACGGTTTTGTAAACTGTGGTAACAGTTTTAGAATCTGTGAGTACGGATTTTTAAACTGAGGGAACGAATTACAAAACTGTGGCCACGGATTTGCGGTCTTGTTTTTTTTTTCTCCGAGGGGTGACCAGACGGGCTCCGTAGGTTCTCAACTCTGGCCCGCGAGATCCATTTTCCTGCCGAGTTTAGCCCCAACTCTGATATAAAACACATGAACAAGATCGGCGTCTTTAGGAATAGATGCGTTGAATTTAATGCGGCGCTGCGCAAATCTATCATCGTATGACATTTAAGTACCGCGATAGCGATTCAAGTGCAGATTGCTCGGTATGCATTTGAATCGCTCTCGCGGTACTTTAATGCGAAATGCCAAACAATCTGCGCTGCCCAACATTAAGTTGAACGCGTCTGTTCCTGAAGTCACTGATTAGCCTCTTCGGGGGCATGTCAAGCTCAAACCGGTGCGCAACGTTTTGCGTTTTGAACAACACGTTACCTGGAAACGGTATGCAACAGGGTTTGAGATGCGTTTTCTCTTGTTTGGTGGGTGTGTCAAGAATGTCAGCCCAATCAGCAGCAACATGTATATAACCCACGCGGTATTAAAGAGCCAGCTCGCACAATGGGTCCAAGTAAAGTCGTTTAAATGTGTCCGCTGCAGCTCGGTATACGCAACAATTGAAGACATTAGAAGATATGTATTTTGCAGTATTCAACACGTATTTATACCGATTTCATCAGGCTCCGAAAATTCAAAAAGAACACAAAGAATGGCCTTCTCAGCTGCCATAGTTCAACTCTAGCGTCATCACAACAGGGTGTTCAACCGCACCACCGTTTACGTTTAAAAAACGTTTTGTCGGGGCTGAACGCAGCCCAGGTGTTTTATTAGAGTTGGGGATAAACTCGGCAGGAAAGTGGATCTCGCGGGCCAGATTTGAGAACCACTGAACTAGAGGGTGAGAAATTCATGACAGAATTGGGTGGAGTATCATGAGAAGGCTATCTATTCATAGAATAAAAAGTGAAAATATTTAGATATTTGTTGACAACAGACCTTATTTTAGGCATTTAACCAAAAACCCATTCAACAAACCTGTTATGCAATACAATGTATCTGTTTTTAAATTGAACAAACAGTTTTACCAAAACCCAACAACAGACCAGCTGTTGTAGGAAAACAGTATTATATTAAAAGTATATTATGATTTTATTTTATAGAATTATAAAATTAACAAATACTTTTATCATTTGATGGTCCAAACAGAATAAATGAACACTAGCTTCTGTTCTTATAAGAAAATTCACCATGGTTCTTTAAACTCAGTAGCTCAACAAAACAACTTTGAATCTAACAAAAAAGATTCCTCATCTGATTTTCCATTTTCCCCACTGTCAATATTTTCCACTACGTGTAATAGCGAAAAGGATATATTTTTAGATCAAAACTAGTTTTATAAAATTGTAAAACAAAGGCAACTAACATAAAAACAACCTTGAACCTAATTTCCATCGCCCATGTATACATTTTTCTATTGGCAAGAGATAAAATATAAATGTAGCATATCTCAGAGCTTCTTGAGCTTCTCAGTTATATTACAAAGAAAATATGCTTAGCCAATTCTATTGCTGTGCCTATAAAAATGCTGTTTAAAATAATGTCGATTTTATTAATTTTATCATAATTATTTTACATAGCCTATTTAGTAATATTATGTTTTTTATTGTTTATCATGAAAAAACACCAATGTTTTTCATGATCAAGAAACATCAAGAAACTGTGACCAGCATCCAAAGTCTATTATTCCTCTCATTTATACATTTTAACTTACAATATTGATTGTAGCAACAACCAAACTACGAACTCTTTGTTTTTATCATTACACTCTTAACACAAACACTGTAAAGCGTGACATTTAATTCTTGTTGAATTTCCTTCAACATTTTTCCGTTCCGAGGTTCGTAATCTAAGGGGAAATGAGTAGCAGCCACATAGCCTACACAGTTTTCCTGTGAAGTGTGGGCGTGAGGCTGAGAAATGACTCACCTGTTCATGCACTTCCATGGTATAGTTCACTCTGCAGGTAGGATCCAAACCCTCAGGTTTTTCCCATGTCACACTCAAATCGAAAGGTGTAATCCATATAAAATTCAGATTTTTCGGTGGAGGAAGGTGTTCTTTGGTGTTTTGAAAAAAAAAGACAGAAAAAGACAAAAAAATGAGGAAAAAATAAAAAAACAAGAAAGCTTTAGTTGCAATATGTTGGATGGTTAGTCTCTGACGTCAGAATGTTTCGGGAATTCAACAGGATATCCCGCACGCGCTGCTGTAAAAGGAAAACTTAAGGAAAAAACTTTGCTAACAAACACTCAACACAATCAACTCACCCGAGGCGTTTTCAACTCCGACGAACATGGCAGATAAACATATTATCAAGGCGATATCCCAATATCGACACATGATGTTTAAAGGTTTTGTCAGATATTCCGTGTTAAATCCACAACAGCGTCCTGTAATCCCGTCTCGCGCAGTGCTCTGTCCCTTTTAAGAGTTGGTATTTATGTTCGCCATAAACAAACACAAAACAGTGCGTCGCAACCAAATCAATCTCACGGTCAAAGTAAAAGTGAGACTAGAGCTGACAGACTGTCAGAACTGTGGAGTGGGAGGAGTGTGAATGCGCAGATCCTCTCCACCCTCACCAAAGCAAGGATCGAGTCACCGTATACTATTAGTAACCCTTTGAAATAATCAATAATTCTTTTTTGGAAAAGTGTGTGAAAAATTGGGTTTTATGGTCGGTCACAATTGTGACCGGTGGGAAAAGGTGTATATTAAAATAACATACTTCTGCAGTCATCAAAATATTTCAGCCCAGCTATTTTATACTTTTTGATCACATTCTAGGGTTACTATTATGCATATAAAACCCTTATAAAACACCGATAGGACTATCAAGCTCAAATAATAAAAAATACAACCATCACATTGTAAAATTGTTACTTTATTCTAACTTGAAACATAAAACAACATAAAATTGTTATATTATTGCTGCCAATATAACAACTTATTTGTAGCATTTGAACTTTTAATTAAGTGCAATATTTTGCCATTGCAACATTTTAGTGCAAATTTCAACATAGGTAGGCTATACCTAAATTCACTGTTATCCCACCGGTCACTATTGTTTGCCAGGTGTGTGATGGCGAAGCAGGAATAAAGCGGGACCTCAGTTCTACACGATTGTCAGTTAATTTGTTCACACGCATCTACATTGTGTCAGAAGTAGGCCTGTATATACGATGGCACACGGACTTCGTATCGACCCCCTGGTTTTTGACAAGAATATTGCGGACAATTGGACGAAGTTTAAGCGCGAATGGTGCACATACAGCAACGCCGGTCTCTCAGACGCAACTGAAAAGGTGAAAGCGTACACGTTTCTGAACCTCGCTGGTCCCGATGCCCAAGATAAATATGACACATTCCCTTTCGAGGACAAAGAGGATGCGGAAGATTCAGAGGTACTGGTACAGAAATTTGAAGAAATTTGCCTGCCTGTAAAGAATGTAATTACGGATAGACATGCATTCAACACAATGAACCAGAAGCCGCATGAAACGATACAGTCGTACGTTGCCACGTTAAAAACATTAGCCAGAAAATGTGAAGTTGGCAGGCTGCACGATGAACTGATAAGAGACCAAGTGGTATGTGGTATTCAAAATGACAACATACGCACACAGCTTCTGAAAGAAAAAAATCTAACTTTAAACGCAGCTATCAAAATATGCATGCTTCATGAGCAATCTGAAAAAGGAAATAAAGAAATTAAAAATGAAGCAGGTGCCAAAGAACTACAGAAGCAAAGCGAAGTATGTGCTGTGCAATATTCTACATGCTTGAAATGTAGTGGCCAGCATTCATCTGACTGCAGCAGCTGTCCAGCCTTCAACAAGCGCTGCAACGCATGTGGAAAATGGAATCACTTCTCTAAATGCTGCGGATCAAGCAGAACACACACTGTCAACAGACCAGGACAAGGTCCATCTCAGTCAAGCACAGCACCCCACACCATATGCAGGGGAGGGTAGACACAGAAAAAGTGAGTTTGATGCCCAGATTGCATATGAACCAGCAGACCTATTTTACTGTGAAAGTGTAGAGATGCCAGCTGATAGGGGAGAGATATTTACCCTCCTGTCCACTTCCAACACAGGGAAGCAACTTAAGGTGAAGATTGACACTAGAGCCCTGTGCAATGTACTACCCAGGGGCGTTCTCCAGCACATCGACCCAAGTGCTCAAGTGGATCGCAACCATGTAGTCAACCTTGTGGCTTATGGCGGTCATATCAAAAAGACGTTAGGTGTTACTAATGTAAACTTCACATGTGGGACATACAGTTTCATGTTGTTGACAATGATGTAAAACCTACTGGGCCTCAGAGACAGTTTTAAACTAGGCTTTGTGCAAATTGGCCCGAATGTGCACGCTCTACAGCAGGGGGCCCCTGAGCTCACAGAGTATAAGGATCTCTTTGACTGCAGCACTATAGGCAAACTGCCTGTAGTATATCACATGCGCCTGGACTCTTCTGTGCACCCTGCAATATGTGCTCCCAGACGAGTACCATTAGCAATGAAAGACAAAATAATCAAAGAACTCAACAGAATGACTGAATTGGGAGTCATTAATCTTCTATGGTGGCTGCACGTAAAAACGATGGTGCAATAAGACTGTGTATTGACCCTGTGCATCTCAACAAAGCCCTCCCCAAGCCACATCATCCCATGAAAACAGTAGAACAGGTGATCGCTGACATGGCAGGAGCAAAGGTGTTCAGCATCCTTGATGCAAAGTGTGGATTCTGGCAGGTGCCACTCAGTGAGGAGTCATCAAAACTGACCACCTTTATGACCCCGGTGAGCCGATATGCCTTCCTCCAAATGCCCTATGGAATATCCACGGGCAGTGAAGTTTTAGAAAGGTGTATGGAGCAGCTCTTTGAAGGACAACCATGTGCAATCGTCGTTGATGACATCCTCGTTTGGGGCAGTACAAGAGAAGAGCATGATCTGCGCCTCAGGCAGGTCATGGACAGAATATGTGCTGTGAGTCTTAAGCTGAACCCTGACAAGTGCCGCTTCCGGGTGTCTGAGGTGTCATATGTGGGTCAGCTCCTAACTGACCAGGGGATAAAGCCTGACCCCACGAAGACAGATGCAGTCCGTTCTATGCCAACCCCAGGGGACAAGCATGATGTGCAACGGTTCCTCGGCATGACAAACTATTTGTCTAAATTCATCCCTGGCCATAGTGAAATCACAGCACCCCTGCTTCAACTCCTCCTTCAGGATGTAGGATGGAGCTGGCAGGAGCACCACATGGCAGCGTTCACCAGACTTAAAGATCTCCTCATAAGTCCTCCTGTACTCCAGTACTTCAATGTGCACCAGCCAGTAGTGTTATCTACAGATGCCTCTCAGCACGGCCTGGGTGCTGTATGCCTCCAGAACAACAAACCAGTGGCGTTTGCTTCAAGAGCACTTACAGAGACTGAACTACGCTATGCTCAGATAGATAAGGAGCTGCTGGCCCTGGTCTACGCTTGTCAGAAATTTCACGACTACATATATGGCCATCCAGTGACTGTAGAAACTGATCATCAGCCCCTCATCACTATTCTGAGAAAACCACTACACTCAGCATCTGCGCGCCTTCAGATGATGATGCTTAAGCTGCAGCGTTACAACCTTAATGTCATTTACAAGAGAGGCAAAGAGCTATACCTAGCAGACGCGCTCTCACGTGCACACCTGCCCTCCACTGACTGGGCCGAAAGCAGTGAGGACTATGATGTGATGACAGTCGAAGCCCTCTCCTTAAGAAGAATTGAGGAACTAAGACAGGAAACACAGGCAGATTCTCAATGCAGGCGTTTATCTGAGGTCATTGCCGTGGGCTGGCCTGACTCATCAAACAAGCTGCCACATGACCTCAGGCAATTCTATGCCATAAGAGACAATTGACAATGGGCTGTTGCTCCATGTTTCATCATTCCCCACTCGCTGTGACACTATTATGTCAAACAGCTGCATCAAGGTCACCCGGGCCTAGAACCTCAATTCTTCTTCACAGGGTCAGAGAAACCATGTTTTGGCCCACCGTATACTAGGACATTGAACATGAAGTCTCCAGATGCGCTCCTTGTAATGCCCTCAAACCACATCAAATTAAGGAGCCCCTTCAATTACATGATGTACCAGACTTGCCATGGGCCCTTACAGCAGCGGATGTTTTTGAGTGGGGGGGAAAGAACACCTGGTGCTCGTCGACTCATACTCCAGCTGGTTTGAAATGGACCAGCTCCCAAACATGACCAGTGTGACCATTATAACCAGGCTAAAGCGCCACTTTGCCACCCATGGAGCTCCTCAGCAGCTAATGACTGACAATGCAGCATGTTTCACAAGCAGGGAGTTCCAAGAATTTGCCCGCATATGGGACTTCTGCCATGTCACCAGCAGCCCCCACTACCCCCAGTCAAATGGGCTAGCTGAGAGGACTGTACACTCAGCCAAACACCTGCTAGAAAAATGGCACTACTCAATCTACGTAACATACCAAGGGATGGGCTGCCCTCACCAGCGCAGTGCCTACTTTATCGGCGCACCAAGACCTTTATTCCCATGACCAAAGCCATTTATGTGCCAAAAGTAGAAACACAGCTCCAGGCAGTTCTAACACAGATCAGAGGAAAAGCACATTATGACAGGTCAGCCAGACCCTTGACCCCATTGCAAGCAGGGCATACAGTGAGGATACAGATGGACAGGGGATATGAGTGGCAAAGGTTATAGGAAGAGCACCACAGCCAAACAGCTTCCAGGTCCAGGCCGGAGATGCCACATATGTAAGAAACAGGCGCCACCTCCTACATACACCTAAACAATATACCCTACCTACAACAATAGAGGTCCCACTTAATAACAACAGTGAGCCTCTGCCAGAACTACAGCCTCATGTCGACCAGCCACAAACAGAACAGGTGCAGGAACCACCCGTGGTTGTCACCCGCTCAGGCAGGATATCGAAGCCTAACTCCCTATACAAAGGCTACACTACGTAAGCACGGACTGTTTGTACCTCTACTGTTGTAGTAGATCTGTTCATTGGTAAAGAACAATGTTGCATTATGTTTTGGTATCTGTGTCAGGTTGTACACTGTTTGCTGGTTTCACTGTTCATGTGCATTGATAAAGCCTGTAATGATATGACTATATATACTGTATATATATATATATAGCTGTTTAATCTTTTATATCTGTTTTGAATCCTTTATGTTCATGTCAAACCTATTCAGATATTCCCATCATTAAGAAGAGGGATGTAGATTATGTTAATAGTCTATTGTGATCCTCCCTGTGGCTGTTGTAGGAAATGACGTAGGATGCCCCGGAGAATGTGTGTGATGTAAATACGGAAGTGAGAGGTGTGTGATGGCGAAGCAGGAATAAAGCGGGACCTCAGTTCTACACGAGTGTAAGTTAATTTGTTTACACGCATCTACAGCCATCAACATTATTGTTGCCATCAACATGTTTACTCTTTCTGTGTACACACACTTACAACACATGAACCATTTCTATATAAATCTGCATATCCTTTGCTTGCAATTTGCATATTCAGTGCAGTATTGTCAGATAAGTAATAACAGCATTTTGTAATTAAATCAGACCTTGAAAGGCCCTTGCGTATGTGTAATATTTCAATTACACTATTTTTATTTAATTAAAAGACAAACACTGATCTCATGTAAGTCTCACAAACTGCAGTAACTATCACATAGTGAGTCACGGCTGCTTGGACAATACTGGAAATACAGCCTTAACCACATATTGTGAAAGCTAGTCAAAAAATGTTCTGACTGTTGGCAATGGGAAAACTGACCTCTTAAAATGCCAACTTAATTCGCTTCGTACCGAGGCTAAACAACATGGCTTTTGCACCAGGCAACAACATAAATAAAGGTAAACAAATAAAACAATAGCATTTGTTCAATAAAAAGACAAGAAATAATATGTAGAATTGATATGATGCCCTGATAGTCATTTTTTATAGTTTACAATTGTAGTTTTGCATTCCTGTTTTTCAGCATTCAGTACAATGGACTCAATCTTAGACAAAGATCATTTTTTTAAATGTTAAAGTATGTAAAAATGGCATAACATTGTCTGTTATTGCAGGGGAAAAAACGTTTACAAACAAAAACTGAACATCACTGTAAAGTAATCTGAAGATCAGCTGGTTGAGCATTGCATTGTGGATTTGACTCCTAAGGAACACACATACTGATACTGATAAAAAATGTATAGTTTGAATGCACCATAAATCGCTTTGGATAAAAGCGTCTGTCAAATGTGTAAATGTAAACGGTCCATTTTATCTTTGGTGTGCTGTGTGTGTAAGTGTACTTCAGATTGCAGAGAATGTACAATGCCAGAAAAAAATGGCAAAACCAATATCTATAGAAATGCAAAACTTAAACAAGGAGTACCTGCACACAAGTAAAAAATAGCACATCAAAAATGCTGATATTCTAGCAGACTAAAGTTATGTTCGCTAAAGGCCTTAAGTTATAATTTTGAAGAAAGTTGAGGAGGAACAGCTAGGCCAGGTCGGTTGATGTCCCACTGATAGCACGGAACACGTGAACAGAGTTCTGCAGCAGGGAACACATCATATCCTCCTGAAAGATCTGAGGGATGCAAGAAAACAATAGGATAAGGAATTCAAAATGGACTAAATTGTTAGCATGCTCTCTCTCACGCTAACATACGTGTTCAAATGTCCATAATCATGTGATATAGTTACAACATATGCATGACTGCATGCACAAATATTTAAACAAAATAAGACAAATAATTGTGTACAGTAGAAACGGTTACCTAGAACTCAATCTATTGGACATGGCAGCAGAATGAAGCAAAACAGAGACACATTAGAAGAAGAAATAAAAGGACATTTGAGATTGGATTATGTTCACACTATAAAGGCACTTTTAACCTGAGCACCCTTGAAGCGTTTAACCAGTTTCCATACCAAATTCCCACATTCTCAATCCCCGCAATAGTTCTCAATGTTTTTTTTTTTGCATTCATCCGTACAGTGTCTTGCACAGGCAAGTCAAGCAACTTTGTGGTTAGACTTTATAATAATGGAATGATCTCTTGACAAAAATCCAACTTCCATGAAGTTATATTGATATGGTAATTCTGATTACTCAAGACACATTTTAAATAACGAGTTTAAGAGAAATTGTTGAGAAATGTTGCGTGTGTGAAAGTTCCTTTCTCAAAAATCAAGAAAAAAATTGACTGAAGATGACACTTTATTGCATAAACAGCATAGAATTGTAGTTATAGAATAATCCTAAATGCAATTTGTTCAGTTGATCAAAATAAACAATTTGAACATTAAATAGTGACTGTCTCTAAAAATGAGATGGCTTGTGCAACGTCTGAAGAAACCACTAAATACCAGCAAAGTGCATTGTTGAGATAACAATTTTGAATGAAAATATATGATTTTAATTTGATATTGTTGAAATGTTACTAGTAGCAAACACATTTAATCCTGTCTATCTTTCTAAAAACCTTAGTAAAGCTGTTTACTCCAAAACAGATAAAACCTGTTGGGTTGTAACTCTATCCACTCAACAAGCTTGTTTGACACACTGTCTATAAATCATACGAAAACAAGACTTCAACACAAACCCGTGTTCTTTCAACTATTGAACTGCTAATTTGACTCAATATAAAAACCAACCGACATTGCATTATTGCAAGCTTTTCATGCATGGGTGTTACTGCATTACAAGATGCCAAATAGCTACATAGTAGTAACATAAGTTCAGTTTGTAATTGCTAAGAAGAAGATGTTATTATAAAGTTCATGAAATTGATAAAAATACCTGTTCATGGATGATATCAGACAGCTCTTTCACCATGCTTTTGAAGTTAGCCTTTAGCCCCTCTTGATACTCATACTGGTCCTCTTTAATGAGTCTCTCATTAATATCCAGAGCCATACTGCATGCCTTAACAAACTGCCTGCAACATGGAGAATAAAACACGGCTATGAATATAACAACACCAAAATCTGTAATTGTTTAACAGAGTGACTTGTTACAAAAACAAACTGTTTCTACAGTAGCAAGAAAATGGGCATGTGAATTTTTCTGCTCTACATGTTCCTGGCCACCTTGACCCAAAATCCCTTTTACGAAGCAACAAAGAACACAACTTTTGTTCGCACCTTTACACAGTATGTGCATTTACAGTGTACCAAAGTACTTGTAACTACATGAATTGGGCTAACTGAAACGGGCTAGGGGTAGGCTCAGGTTTGGTTCCTATTAAATGCATTAGAAGTACATGGTATGTACGTGTAGAACAGGAGTCACCCCACATTTTCATCCTAGTAGTGTAGGGACATATTAATGTACTGTAATTGCTAGCCAATGTGTTAGTTGCATGATGCCTGCTCATGTCTTGTACAATTGTTAACTGACAATTTAACCTCCAAACGCTGATTTCCCCCTCAGACCAGTCTAAGGCAGGGCGTGTGGCTACATGCTGCCGCATAAACAAGGACTTCATACTGTAAGTATAGGCAACTTCCTGGAGTTGTATTACTACCTACGGATATTTATAGAAGAGAAATGAAACTGGATTCTCTTTATGATAAAGTCACCACCTAGTTTTACTACAGGAAGCCTGTACATGGCTAGCAAATTAGTTTGTAATTGTTGTTTTTCTGTGCCTAACACTGTATCTGTTCTCTTTCTACAAAACAATTGTAATATACAAAAAATACCTGAATATTTCCTTGAGTTCTTTTACTTTCTTGCTGGATTGACCGGATTTGGATTCATCCAGGAAGGCTCTGGCATAGGCCATTGGTCCTGCATTCACCTATGAGCCCAAAATCAACATCAACCAGTCAGATATTTGATTCCAACTTACACTGTATGCTTATTCTGGCCAATGTTTTTTTTTAGGGGGGTAATTAGTTCTAATGAAATTCAGAATTATTACTCCCCCAATAATACTAATTAAATGGCACATCTGTCTACATGTATAATTCACATATTAGTATGCTTTATTGTTACTATTAGTGTTTTGGTTAATAAGTACATGGTAATAAAAATAACATTTTGGTTCACCCAAGTAACATTCAGACATGAATAATTTATACCATAAGCACAAATATATATGAGCAGGTACACCTATTATGCACATAACAAATGCTAACATGTACTGTCATGTAAAAGGTTAAACCAGAATAGCAACCCTACTTAGAAAATAGTTTTCAGGGAAGTGTAAATGTTGAAAAGATTATTATATAACACTGATGAGAAACTAATGAGGATCACCTTGGAATTACATATCCATAAATCTAAAATGTTAGTCATCAGATTGGGGGCCAAGACCTTAATCGTCAAAAAAAATCATAATAATAATGTCACCAATTAAAATGAACTAAACAGTAGGGTGAATTCAGGTAAATAGTTTACTTTAATCTCATTCCAATTTATAATAATCTTATTTTAAAAAAATCTGTTCTTTTGAGTTTGGCTTGAAATATTTTCACAGGAAACTACCCACAATTCCCGGTGTGGATCATGATATATTGTGTTTAAAGAGCTGGTCAAATAAACTAGTACCTGCACACTAACACAGCCCTGGAGTATGAGTTGTAGCTGTTTCATGTCGACCTCTTGGTTAGAGCATATTTTAGTGAGCTCAGTGCTTCGATCTTTCATCTCATCTATGGCCACATCAATCGGTTTCAGATCTATGTGTTTTTCCGCCACAACTTCGATGCGTTTCTTCACGTACGGAAAAATGTTGGCCGCTGTGGACACACATGTATTTGGAAATGGTCACAGATGGTTGCTGTGTCTGAACCAGATTAACAAAGGAGAACCAACATGGTCTGTTGGCGAGACATTTAATCTTTCATCTATAACAGACTGTAAGATAGTGACATGGGGTTTAGAGCTGGCTACACACCTGCTGCTGTCATCACAGGAGGGACAGCAAATGACAGCAGAGGCGGTTTAAAATGAGCCTTTATCTAAGTGACATGTCAAGATAACTGAATATTCATGTTAGACCATGAAAGTCTGTGTAAATATGCTCTGGCTTGCGAGGAACGTTACTGTTCAGGATCTTTTCAATTCCATTAAATATGTATATACTGATTTTGCACAAAATGTGCGTTAGTAAAATCCCATAAATATGTTTTTCTGTATGAATGCTGAGCTTACTGGTAAGTATTGTTCTCCGCTTGCATTGTTCCTCCACCCCTCCTTGTTTTTTTCCAGTTAGTGTGTACGGCGTCTCAAAGACAAAACGGTTAATGTTGTGGCACTTTTCAAATGCAGTCTTCCGCTCCAACAGGTCTTTCTCATCAAAGTAGGGCTTTACAAATGTTACCTGAATGTATGCAAACTTTGGGTCCAGATCTTTCTGGTTTACCTGCAAGATATAAAAGTCAGTTAAGTTACCTGATGCCAGGGCCTCAGTCTTATAGGAGTTTCAAACTGTGAGAGACCACAAACATGAGGACAAAAAATCCTAGATTTATTCAACTTGCTCCTATAATGTGTGGTGCGCCATGATGTGACGAAGAAACACCACACATGAACAGATTTTCCTGACTGTGAACACAGGAAATCTCACAAATTCTCTCGAGACTTCAGAATAAGTGTATCATTATTTCACTGCATGTTTATTATATATGTATTCAATATAAAAAAGTTGTACATATAACCTTTTATGTGATTTTAAAAATATTATTTGTCATTGAGAAATTGCTCAATCTAAAGCATTTAAGGTGGCACAGCACTAGGTGTAATTTTATTGCAACTTTCAAATTTTGTTGTATTTATGTCTTCACAGTAATTAAAATAATATATTAATACTGTTTTGTAAAAAAAATGCTGCTGACATTATCACATGAAAGAGTCTGGCTCCACTAGCTCCACCGGACCTATTTTTTCTGTTCTACCTTAAAGCATCAGCACATTTGGACTCCTACCACTACCGTCACTTGCACATAGCCTGGATTTTTTCTTGTTGAAATGATTCGTAATCGTGATGATAGTGTTTGTAATGCTTTTGATAGAAAATTGACAGAATAAAGAAAAGGGTTTGGTTGAAGTCATGACTACGGTTGTTGTGCTTCTGTCAGCTGGCTTTCTGATTGGGTATCAGACTTTACCTAGGATTGTCGGAAGGGGATAAATCGGCCCGATTATCTTGTGGTGAGGCAATAATTTGGTGTCGATAGCCAGAGAAAATGTTTTCGTGTACAATCATGTTTTATAGTTCTGATTTTAATCTCTTCAAAAAAAATCCTAAACAAATGCTGAGGCAAGATTGTCCTGCCTTCAGACTTTCAATGTTTGCTTAAAACATAAACAACTGTTTCCTTTAAGGAGGCTCAACTGCACGTGGAGCATCACAGTGAGGGGGAAACCTTGTCTTCTTACTTTGTTGGAATCTTGGATGATTTTGACACACTCGGTTCCAAACTTTTCTCCGTAGAGACCAATGAGACGATGGGAAATTTCAGGAAGACTTGTGATCTTTGGCTCCTTGTAGATGTATTCTTTACCATCCTCCTCTTCAAAGAAGCTCTGAAATGAAAAATATAACAAATGCATGAAGAAAGTAATACTGGTATGGTATTCATGTGCTGTATTTGTCACGGTCCCACCGTCTTGTTTATGAAATTCTAGTCGTGTGGTGGGATCGGGGCAGAGTTCTTGGGTTTTATGTGGGAAAACCATGAGATGTTTATGCCTCTCATGTGTTTTTCCAGTGTCTCGTCTCTGTTCCCGCCATCTCGTTTCCTCGTTATCCTTCCCTAAGTGTTTGATTACCCACACCTGCCCTGTGTCGTTATCCCTCGTTTGTGTTCCCTATATATACCCTCTTGTTTCTTTGTCCTGTGCTCGTTCGTTGTGCTTGTTCCTGTCCGTACCAGTGTTCTGTTCAAATATTCTAAGTCAAGTCAAGTCGAGTTTTGTAAGTCTGTTGTTTAGCGTTTGTCTAGTGTTATTCAGTTTACCCTGTCTTAGTTCATCTGTGTTCTGTCTGCTGCATGTCATCTTGTTTTCTGGGTTTTTCCCCATCGTGGGTGTTTTAGTTTCTGTTTTTGTTTCTTTGTTAAAATAAAGTATCTGTTAACCCCTTCACTGCTGCCTGCATTTGGGTTCTTTCTGCCAGACCGTGACGGAACGAACGAGCCAATACGAACCCAGTAGGCAGCATGGGCACGAGACGGTCCCACCAGGCTCGCCTCCTCTGCGGCATTTGTCAGGGGAACGATGACATCGAGGACTATCTATATAGGTTCCTGGATGCCGCAGAGGAGGATGTCTTCGGGGAGGAGGAGGTGGCGGTGCTTTTTAACGCCGGTCTCAGGGACCCCCTGTCACGGGCGGAGATGCGGTCATTGAGACCGCTGGACTTCGATGTCGTGTGGCAGTATGTCATGAACCGACCGGAGTCCAGGGTCTCAACACGTCACTATCACCCATCTCCGCTGGCCGCCATACAGGAGGGTCAGACCCTGCAGATCGGGGTTTTAGGCATTGCCACACCGCTCTCCTCAACCCCTGCAGCCTCCCCACCAGTCAGCCTACGAGGTAGGCGAGGAAGGAGGGAGTCCTGGGGAACTACCTCCGAGGAGTCCCAGCCGGAGCCAGCCGTGCCGTTTACCTCCTTCCATCACCCGACCACCAGCCGGGTGGCTAGGCNTACAAATGTTACCTGAATGTATGCAAACTTTGGGTCCAGATCTTTCTGGTTTACCTGCAAGATATAAAAGTCAGTTAAGTTACCTGATGCCAGGGCCTCAGTCTTATAGGAGTTTCAAACTGTGAGAGACCACAAACATGAGGACAAAAAATCCTAGATTTATTCAACTTGCTCCTATAATGTGTGGTGCGCCATGATGTGACGAAGAAACACCACACATGAACAGATTTTCCTGACTGTGAACACAGGAAATCTCACAAATTCTCTCGAGACTTCAGAATAAGTGTATCATTATTTCACTGCATGTTTATTATATATGTATTCAATATAAAAAAGTTGTACATATAACCTTTTATGTGATTTTAAAAATATTATTTGTCATTGAGAAATTGCTCAATCTAAAGCATTTAAGGTGGCACAGCACTAGGTGTAATTTTATTGCAACTTTCAAATTTTGTTGTATTTATGTCTTCACAGTAATTAAAATAATATATTAATACTGTTTTGTAAAAAAAATGCTGCTGACATTATCACATGAAAGAGTCTGGCTCCACTAGCTCCACCGGACCTATTTTTTCTGTTCTACCTTAAAGCATCAGCACATTTGGACTCCTACCACTACCGTCACTTGCACATAGCCTGGATTTTTTCTTGTTGAAATGATTCGTAATCGTGATGATAGTGTTTGTAATGCTTTTGATAGAAAATTGACAGAATAAAGAAAAGGGTTTGGTTGAAGTCATGACTACGGTTGTTGTGCTTCTGTCAGCTGGCTTTCTGATTGGGTATCAGACTTTACCTAGGATTGTCGGAAGGGGATAAATCGGCCCGATTATCTTGTGGTGAGGCAATAATTTGGTGTCGATAGCCAGAGAAAATGTTTTCGTGTACAATCATGTTTTATAGTTCTGATTTTAATCTCTTCAAAAAAAATCCTAAACAAATGCTGAGGCAAGATTGTCCTGCCTTCAGACTTTCAATGTTTGCTTAAAACATAAACAACTGTTTCCTTTAAGGAGGCTCAACTGCACGTGGAGCATCACAGTGAGGGGGAAACCTTGTCTTCTTACTTTGTTGGAATCTTGGATGATTTTGACACACTCGGTTCCAAACTTTTCTCCGTAGAGACCAATGAGACGATGGGAAATTTCAGGAAGACTTGTGATCTTTGGCTCCTTGTAGATGTATTCTTTACCATCCTCCTCTTCAAAGAAGCTCTGAAATGAAAAATATAACAAATGCATGAAGAAAGTAATACTGGTATGGTATTCATGTGCTGTATTTGTCACGGTCCCACCGTCTTGTTTATGAAATTCTAGTCGTGTGGTGGGATCGGGGCAGAGTTCTTGGGTTTTATGTGGGAAAACCATGAGATGTTTATGCCTCTCATGTGTTTTTCCAGTGTCTCGTCTCTGTTCCCGCCATCTCGTTTCCTCGTTATCCTTCCCTAAGTGTTTGATTACCCACACCTGCCCTGTGTCGTTATCCCTCGTTTGTGTTCCCTATATATACCCTCTTGTTTCTTTGTCCTGTGCTCGTTCGTTGTTCTTGTTCCTGTCCGTACCAGTGTTCTGTTCAAATATTCTAAGTCAAGTCAAGTCGAGTTTTGTAAGTCTGTTGTTTAGCGTTTGTCTAGTGTTATTCAGTTTACCCTGTCTTAGTTCATCTGTGTTCTGTCTGCTGCATGTTATCTTGTTTTCTGGGTTTTTCCCCATCGTGGGTGTTTTAGTTTCTGTTTTTGTTTCTTTGTTAAAATAAAGTATCTGTTAACCCCTTCACTGCTGCCTGCATTTGGGTTCTTTCTGCCAGACCGTGACAGTATTACTGCAATTTGTCAAGGATTTAGAAAAGACTGACTTCCTTCGTGGTTTAAAACTTTTACAAAAAATTTCTGTGCATTTGACCAGTTTGTATCTCTTTTAAGTACTGTAAACCAATTGTGGGGAATGCATTTGCATTATTATTCAAAACATTATCTATCAATTCATTTACCCATAATACCAATTAATAAATTTTATGTCATCATCATCATTTTCATCTCAGATTGTTCTGCTAAACACAAAGTAAGATATTTGGAAGAATGTCAGTAACCAAATAGATCTGACCAATGTTTTTCACCAAAACGACAGACCAAATACATGAATAAATGTATTACTTTTAATAATGTAAATTACTTTCAGAAAGAAAAAGTAATGTCTTTGGTCCCTCCAATCCTTACTTTTGTCAAAAGTCAAAGTAGAGTAACTAAAACAATTCAATATCAGGCGAAATCAGTGGTTTATACAAACGGAAGTTATTTTAGGAAGTGGTAGTAACAAAATGTAAGAAACTTTTTTTTGAACGCACCTGTCCATAAATGGCAACTCTATAGTAGGTCCCCAGCAGACGTCTGCCAGACTGCATGACTTCTAATATCTTAGCATAAGCACGCTGCAGTGTGTCATACAACCTCCTCAGTTTCTGTAGAAGAGAGAGACGTAACATTTCTCTGAGGATGTGTACGAAGTAAAGGTTTAAGTTGTACTAATGTCACATTGATGGTGTTCTGTTTGTACTACAACACATACAATATACATATATACAATACGTATAATATACACTTATTTTTCATATGAGCGGTATGATTCAATGTAGGTACGACACAACACATGCTGACAGATACTCAAGGCCACGTCTAAACGTGTGCAACTGTGTACAGTCTGTCAGCTTAAAGTGTGTGATCAATGGGAGTGTTTACTGTGTTTGTTTGTAGGTCTACATTGTAAGATGTCTGGCAAACAGTTTTCATTCAGAACTGAACCCTTTGTCGTAGAAAAGTAAATCTTCATCTACAAACCTGTGGTGTCATGTTTGACATCTATAAACAATAACTTGGAATGCTGGAAATGACTTGGAAGATGTCTTCAACATCATAATGATATGAAGAGTTTATTTCCAAAATGAGATAACTCCGTTTTTATAATTGTTCAAAAATCATGTTCCGTTTCTGTCGGTCTCTCGACGTTGTGTCGAACCGACAGATGGGTTCCTCCCTGAGAACCAATCGCTTCCGACTACTTAGAAAAGGCCAATGAAAATTGGCGAATGAAATTTGCATGCCGGACTCCGCCCCCGGAAATCCGGGTGTAAAAGGGAGATGGCGTGCTTCATTCATTCACCTTTTGTTCTTCGGAGCCTTCGCTTATGAAGATCAACTCTCGCTACTTAGCAGATTGCCGGTTCTATGACATGGTGCAGCGGACTGTCCCTTCCTGCGGCGACTTCCCCTGGGCGTCTCGGCGGTTCCAGAGGTGTTCGAGCTGGAGAACAGCGGGACATGCCGAGCTGGAGAAATTTGCTCTTAGCCATCTTTAGCCATCCTCGTCACAGCCCGGGAAGCATGCGAGGTGGTGGCTGGTTCTCGGAAGAAGACAGCCACCCGTGACCGCAACGTCTCCATGACCATCTGCCCGCAGTGCGGACAAGATGAGTCCATGAAGGCCGCCTCAGCGTGCTGGACACCCAAACATTTGGAATAGACATCGTGCCTGTCCCCCTCCTCGATGACGACACCGCACCCACGAGAACAGCGGGACATGCCCAGCTGGAGAAATTTGCTCTTTTAGAATGCAGACGGTGAGGCACCACCTCGCATGCTTCCCGGGCTGTGACGAGGATGGCTAAAGCCATTCCGTCCGCCAAGGCGAGCGGCGAGGGTGATATGGGGGTCTCTGCGAGCGTTAATCTGTCAGCCAAGTGCTCGCGAACCGCTCGCACCCCGTCTCGCTCGCCTCACCGTTCCATAGCAGACGGTACCACACCTTCTGCATCCTCCTTCACGTATTCGGACACGATGCGTGAGGAAGATGAGATGTCAATCGCAGCATCGGAGAGCGAATTGCTAGCATCCGATCCCGACGATTCCTTGCAGCTCCCTCCAAGGGGGGTCGAGCTCAGGAAGAGGCGGATTTCGAGATGTCAGCCATGCTTTCCCGGGCCGCCGTGTGCATTGGGTTAGAGTGCACTCCGGTGCCTCTCCCCCAGCGCTCGCGGCTGGATACATGGTTCTTGGGCTCTGAGCGCAACTCCAAGCCGCGCCCAACCCCAGTTCCGTTCTTCCCGGAAGTGCATGAGGAACTGACGAAGACGTGGAACGCCCCTTTTTCGGCACGTACACGTCAAACCAGTTCCGTCGCTCTCTCTTCCCTCGATGGTGGGGCAGCTAAGGGTTACGTCGACGTGCCCCTGGTGGAACGTGCAGTCGTGGTGCACCTGTGCCCGCAGGCGGCGTCCACCTGGAGAGGTCGACCGAAACTCCCGTCCAAGGCGTGTAGGACTTCGGCAGCTCTGGTGTCGAAGGCCTACGCTGCTGCGGGCCAAGCTGCCTCCTCTCTCCACGCCATGGCCATCCTGCAGGTCCACCAGGCCAAGGTGTTGAAAGAGATCCACGAGGGTAAGACCGACCCAGGGTTAACGCAGGAACTCCGCACCGCCACCGACCTCGCTCTACGGGCGACCAAGGTGACCGCGCGGGCCCTGGGTCGGGCGATGTCCACTCTTGTGGTCCAGGAGAGGCACCTCTGGCTTAACCTTGCGCATATGAGCGACGCCGAGAAAGTCCGCTTTCTCGACACGCCCATTGTGCAGGGTGGGCTGTTTGGTGACACTGTCGAGGACTTCGCTCAGCAGTTCTCGGCAGTGAAGAAGCAGACGGAGGCCATCAGCCATATCCTACCCCGCCGTGACTCGGCCGCCAACAGGCCTTCGAGATCCCGTGCGGCCTCTGCTCCCCAGCAGCCCCAGCCCTCTTCGAAGCCAGCTCCGGTCCCAGCGCTCCCTACCCAGGCAGCACCCCAGAAGAGGACATCGAAGGGGAGACCACCAACCCGTCAGCAACCTTCGAGGAAGAAGCGACCCTGATGGGAAGACCCCAGGGAAGTTGACACCATCGGGCCCGATCCCAGCCATACCATCGCTGGACGGTCGATCCAGGATGGTTCCTGCCCTGTTCCAACATCAGCTAGGCCTAGCGCCCACTTTCTCACAAAAAAGAGTTTCCAATCTCCCTGGGTGTTTATCACAGCCGCTCTCACCCTCTGTCAGAAGGTGTTCGGCAACTCGACGTTGCGTCTTGGCGAGGCGCAACATCGAATTTACATTGCAGCCCTCAGCACTCTCAAATCGACGGTGCGGGGAGCTGCATCGCCAGGCAGGCAAACCAGCAGAGCCAGTCTTCTTCCCGAGAGACCCGCACTGCCAGCCATCGAACCACCCCCCGGGGGATCGATGAAGCAGATCGTACCCTTAGTCCCCCTGTCGCGGTCCCTGGGAGCTTGTCTCGAGCTTCCCACACCGTCACGGTGGCTGAGGAGAACGATCCGTCTCGGCTATGCGATCCAATTCACCAGAAACCCGCCCAAGTTTCGGGGGCATCCTCGCCACCTCAGTCAGAGGCTGGGATGCTCGCGTACTACGGGGCGAGGTCGCCACCCTTCTGGCGAAGGGTGCGATCGAGTCCATCCCCCTAGCCGAGATGTCCAAGGGGTTTTACAGCCCCTACTTCATCGTCCCCAAAAAAGGCGGGGGGATGCGCCCCATCCTAGATCTGCATACCCTGAACAGGCACCTGCACAAGCGGCCGTTCAGGATGCTCATCTATCAGATGTCAGGACTGGTTCATGGCAATCGACCTAAAGGACGCTTACTTTCATGTCTCGATTCTCCCTCGTCATCGCCCATTCATACGGTTCGCTTTCGAGGGTCAGGCATATCAGTACAGAGTCCTCCCCTTCGTCTGTCCCTGTCCCCACGAGTCTTCACAAAGATCGTGGAAGCCGCCCTCTCTCCCTGAGGGGAGAGAGGTGTGCGGGTACTCAACTATCTCGACGACTGGCTTATTTTGGCACACTCACGAGATCTGTTGTGTACACACAGGGACCTGGTGCTCCGGCACGTAGATCGACTGGGGCTACAGGTCAACCGAGAAAAGAGCAAGCTCTCCCCTGTGCAGAGCATCCTCTATCTTGGTATGGAACTCAACTCTGTCACCATGACAGCGCAACTGTCCTCAGAACGCGTCCAGTCGGTGTTGAACTGCCTGGAACATTTCAAGCAGTCAGCGGTTCCCCTGAAACAATTTCAGAGGCTCCTGGGACACATGGCATCCTCGGCGGCGGTGATACCCCTCGGGTTGATGCACATGAGACCGCTCCAACACTGGCTTCAGAGTTGAGTTCCCTGGAGAGCGTGGCACACCGGCAGCAGGCGGATGGTGATTACGCCTCTCTGCCGACGCACCCTAACCCCTTGGTCTTCCATGACCTTCCTTCGGGCAGGGGTTCCCCTGAGGCAGGTTACGAGGCATGTCGTGGTGACAATGGACGCCTCCCTGCAGGGCTGGGGTGAAGTGTGCAACGGGCACGCAGTGTCTGGGCTTTTGACGGGCCCTCGCCTGCGCTGGCATATCGATTGCCTAGAGTCGTGGACCGTGCTACTCTCACTGAAGAGGCTACAACCTCTCGTGCAGGGCAAGCACGTGCTGGTCCGGTTGGACAGCACTACTGCAGTAGCGTATATCAATCGTCAGGGTGGCATTCGCTCACTGCAGTTAACGCGACTCGCCCGACGCCTCCTCCGGTAGAGTCAGCAGGTGACCCGTTCCCTGCGTGCCACGTATATCCCAGGTGACCTGAACCAGACAGCCGATGCGCTCTCTCGTCAGTCGACGCCTCGCGGAGAGTGGCGACTCCACCCCCGCGCAGTCCAGCTCATTTGGATGCAGTTCGGGCAGGCCCAGGTAGACCTGTTCGCTTCCCTCGAAACCACCCATTGCCCGCTTTGGTACTCTCTGACCGAGGGACCCCTCGGCACGGATGCCCTAGCGCACAGCTGGCCACGGGACAAGCGGAAGTACGCCTTCCCCCCAGTGAGCCTCATTGCAAAGACCCTGTGCAAGGTCAGGGAAGAGGAGCATCAAGTGTTACTCATTGCGCCACACTGGCCCAACCGGACTTGGTTCTTGGAGCTAATGCTCTTGATGACAGCTCCCCCCTGGCCGATTCCCCTGACGAAGGACCTGCTTTCCCTGGGAAAGGGCACGTTATGGCATCCCAGGCCAGACCTCTGGAACCTCCATGTCTGGCACCTGGATGGGATGAGGAGATCCTGAGTGGTCTGCCCCCAGCGGTGGTAGAGACCATATCTCAGGCAAGGGCACCAGCCACTAGGCGACTGTACGCCTACAAGTGGCGCCTATTCTCGACCTGGTGTGCTTCTCGAGGAGAAGACCCACGGAGTTGTGCGATCGGGACCGTGCTGTCCTTCCTACAAGAGAGACTCGAGACTAACCTCTCCCCTTCCACACTGAAGGTGTATGCAGCCGCCATTGCCGCTCATCACAACTCAGTTGCTGGAAAGTCTCTAGGACAGCACGACCTGGTCATTAGGTTCCTAAGGGGCGCTAGGAGTCGGAATCTGCCTCGTCCGCGCTCCATACCCTCTTGGGACCTGGATGTGGCCCTGACAGGTCTCACCAGGCCCCCCTTCGAGCCCCTAGGGGATGCCGCTCTTCCTCATCTCACGATGAAGACAGTTCTCCTGATGGCACTCGCCTCCATCAAGAGGGTAGGGGACCTACAGGCATTCTCCGTGTCCCCTGACTGCCTAGAATTCGGACCCAGGGATTCTCACGTTATCCTGAGACCTTGGCCCGGCTATGTGCCCAAAGTTCCCACCACTCCCTTTCGGGACCAGGTGGTGAACTTACAGGCGCTCCCCACTGGGGAAGAAGACCCAACCCTGTCCGTGTTGTGTCCAGTACGCGCGCTGCGCCTTTACTTAGACCGCACACAGAGCTTCAGGAGCTCGGATCAGCTCTTTGTCTGTTTCGGAGGTCAGCAGAAGGGGAGAGCTGTCTCCAAGCAGAGGTTGGCGCACTGGATTGTGGACGCTGTCACGACAGCCTACCAATCCCAAAATCGCCCGTGCCCACTAGCAGTGAGAGCTCACTTCACCCGGCGTATAGCCTCCTCGTGGGCACTGGCACGCGGCGCCTCTCTCACAGACATTTGCAGAGCTGCGGGTTAGGCTACACCCAACACCTTCGCGAGGTTCTACAACCTCCGCGCAGAGCCGGTGTCAGCCCGCGTCCTGCATGGCAACATGTAGGACCGGCAACCGGTAGGGTGTACGCCTATATTGGTTCCTTCCCCCTTCTCTCGAGTGGGTCAGCTTAGCGATTCAGCCTCCCTTCTTTCCCCACTGGGCGAAGAACAGGCACTCCATCCATCACTAATCAAGCACCTTCTGTGGCGGGCTGGGCAGAGCAGCCCTGCCCCTTAGGCCGGGTATCTCCGGAGTTATTCGCAACATAGCTCTAACCGGACCTAGTGCTACCAGACGTTGCAACCCCCCAGTAGGGCGGTTCCATCTGATGTATCCTCATGCTGGTTCCCACCTTGGTAACCCATGACCTCCCTAGGTGGACCTCCACCTCGCGGTTAACTCCTTCAGTCCGCACATTCTTCCCATGAGCTCTCCCCTATCGGTGAGACCATGTTGGTATCTCCACTAAACTCCTCCCTCCGGTAGGAAGTGGTCTCTGTAGTGCATCCCCCACTTGAGGAAGTAGTGCTTACCCAGTGGCCTTATGGTTCCGGGCGGCTTCTCGCTGTTAGAGAAACAAGGCCGCCACCTGTGAGGCCGAAGGCAGGGGCCTTCCCACCTTTCAAGAAAGCTCTGGGACCCCCTACCTACACACTGGTAGGTTACAATTTCGCGGTAGCGCTCACGGCTGACACACCCAGGCCAGTCACCGTCGCTTCGCTAGAGATTGTGACAGGGCACAGTGTTATGGCGTTTTCCATAGGAACCCCATCTGTCGGTTCGACACAACGTCGAGAGACCGACAGAAAGGGATGCTCGTTCCCTGATGGAGGGAACGAGACGTTGTGTCCTCCTTGCCACAACACGTGCTGTCCACTGCAGCAGTCGTGAGAGGTCTCAGGCTCCTTAGAACAAAGGTGAATGAATGAAGCACGCCATCTCCCTTTTATACCCGGATTTCCGGGGGCGGAGTCCGGCATGCAAATTTCATTTGCCAATTTTCATTGGCCTTTTCTAAGTAGTCGGAAGTGATTGGTTCTCAGGGACGAACCCCATCTGTCGGTTCGACACAACGTCTCGTTCCCTCCATCAGGGAACTGAGGTTACATCCGTAACCGAGACGTTTTATTATTGTGCATTCCAATTAATATCAATCAAACTGCAGCTGGTTTGTTTATTGCTAACTAACACAATAAAACACAATAAAAACATGATTACATAATAAAAAACAAAATCTCGTTTTGGAAACAAACTCTTCATAGATGAATCCCAAAAGTTGTTTTTGAAGAATATAAGAAAATTGGTTTGAAGTATAATATTTTCAACAGAACAACTATTCTATTAACTGTTAACTATTTTTCCTATGAAGCATTCGTTCTTAAGCTTTTAATTGTATATGGGTTTAAATGTAAAATGAAGCATGGTGAAGGCAGAAAGGCACAAGCCTTAAGGGCTCACACCACACCCACATAACAACCAATCCACACCGAACAGGGACTGGAACGTCATGGCCTACAAATAGGGTGAGAAGGTCAGTGGAATCATGACAGCTGGAAGGTACAGAAATTATAACTAGTTCTCCATGAAGATGTAATCTAAAATTTATGTAAAATGTATGATGTTTCTTGACTTCCAGTTTATGAAGATTCAAAAGTGCAATAGTGCAACAGGGCGAAACTGACATTGTTTTGTTTAAATTGGGATGTGACATTCTAATGTTCCTAGTTTGCTTGTAATTTGTGTCTGTTGGAGCTTTGCAAGAGGGCACTGTTTTAAATGAACTCCAGTCTTCTGGAGAAGGTAAACATATCATGAGAGTGTTGGCACTGTGAAGAAGTTTCCATAAAGCAGAGAATGTATCATGACCTCATTGTAAATGGGCTTCTAAATGAGTGCTAGCTGTAGTTCTCGAAGTAAGGGTTTAACAGGAATCAATCTGTTCATGGTATTTTTAACATTTTGCTATATATTAAAGTACAGTAACATAAAAGTATATCGTCGGTGTCGGGCGGAAACCTCCAATGTCCAAATTTGGTCAATTAAATTTTTTTTCACAAATCGATGCTATTGGTCAGTCCCCATGTGGGTCTGTTATTTTTACAAATTATTAACCAATCTAAAGTGTTGAAAATAGTTTGAGAGCAAATCTCTTAACTCCATTGGACACTTCAACTGTCTGAGAAGTCTCGTAACTCCACCTCTTCTTCATTCCGCGGAAGCCTCTCGGCATTATGTCTCCTGATTGAAAGTTTTTTAGACAATAACGAGTGAAAATAGTTAGGTTAAATACATTTGAGTAGGCCTGTTTTGTTAAAAATCCATAGCTGTAATGCTTCGGTGCAGAAGGAAGCCCGTGAGCCACGAAGGTAAGTTTGCGAGCAGATTCGGCTAATTTCCGCCTATTAGACAGCCTAGTCAGCTCATCGTTTTTTGTATTACATCACTTATAGCTCTTGAACGTTTAAAATAGAGTTTAGGAAGATGTATGTAACCACAGTCGTTAGCTTTGGTTAACTATTGAAGCCTTTTCTCTTGTCAAGAGGCTCAACGCGACCGCCGACTTTATTTGCGTGCAGATTAATTTCTGCCTATATTAGACAGCCTGTTTAACGTTTTATTTTGGTATTGCATCACTCATAGCTCTAACGTTTAAAATAGAGTTTAGGAAGATGTATGTAACCACAATCATTAGCTTTCATTAGCTCTTAAAGCCTCGTCTCTTGTCAAAAGACTCAATGCGACCGCAGACTTTGATGAACACTGCTGGCAGCAGCGACGTCTGTGTCCGTACCATTCTTATCAATGACAGCGTAATCTCGTATCTCCCTGCTCCCAAGTCATAAACCTTGTATCTCCGATTAAACATGGTTTTGGGGAAATGTTGTGTTAATGTTGGTACACAACAGTATATGATAGCAATATAAGGTATAATACCAACTTTAACGATACAATGTTTAATAACTCAAAAAATATGCAGTTTTTTTAATTTCCTGAAAAATAATGGTTTTGGAGACGCGAGGATTCTGTAATAAAACGATATACTGTAATGACGATGCTTACACTATATTCAAACAAACATGCTTTTAAAAGCTTTTACATTATTACTTCTAAAATTATTTTGCTTAATATATACTTCCCGGTCAAATGTTTTTGTATATTTGAATGAAATGTTTCTTATTGTCTTAAAAAGATTTTCATCTGAAGGTGTATGCTTACATGTCTGAAATTAATTTAATAGACAAAAATAAAATTATTTATTAATTATAAACTAATACACTTTTATTTAAAGGGATAGTTCACCCAAAAATGAAAAATCTGTCATCATTTACTCACCCTCAGATTGTTCCAAACCTGTATAAATTTCTTTGTTCTGCTGAAGACAAAGGAGGACATTTGGAAAATTGTCTGTAACAAAACAGATCTCATCCCCCATTTACTGCCATAGTAGGAAAAATAAATACTATGGGAGTCAATGGGGGATGAGATCTGTTTGGTTACTGACATTCTTCCAAATAGCTTCGCTTGTGTTTAGCAGAACAATAGCAGAACAAAGAAATGTATACAGGTTTGGAACAATCTGAGGGTGAGTAAATGATGACAGAATTTTCGTTTTTGGGTGAACTATCCCTTTAATACAAAATGACTTTGAAATGGATGACTTTTACTGACTGTTCTTTTTTCATTATTTAGTCAAAGCACAAAATAGATGGGAACTCCTTTAATATTGTTTAAAAAGCATTTTGGGGTGAAACTCCAAGAAGCTGCTTGAGAAAATGGCAAGAGAACATTTCTGCAAATTTTAGACAAAATGTGACTTCATTGAATTTGAAAAATGATGACTAATGTTTTATTTTTATTTATTTATTTTTTAATGGAAACATAATTCTCATTGGTCCCTTTGTGTTATTCTACAGTTTTGATGAGCTTACTATTTATCTAAAATGTAAGAAAAACATGAATAAGTCAGCGAGTAAGTGTCCGAAAACTTTTGACCGGTAGTGTTTTAGTTTTAATATGATATAACACTTTTGATTGAAATTTGACGAATGCATAATTGAGATTATTGCTTATAAACTTTATAATAAAGCGTGTCACACCAGACACTGAAAGCAAAGGATCACATTCTTTTTGCCACATACACATGTCACGGATGGCGGAGGTAGAAGAACCCAAATGCAGGAAGCCGGTGGTGAAGGGGTTAAACAAGACTTTAATTACACGACACACAGAGAACAAAGGAAATACCCACGAGAGGGTGTCTGATAAGATAAACTAAAATACAAAAAACTGTAAACCAAAAACTTCCCACGAGGGGGCAAAAACAAGAACTAAGATAATAAATAACACACTTACAGAACGGGACACACAGAGCAAGACAAGGCAGGAACTCGGGGAACAAAAACACGAAGCATATAAACGTACACATGAAACGCAGTACAAGGCACACAGCGCAATCCAAGAGCACAAGACAATGAAACATGAGGGCATTTATAGGGGAAGACAGACGAGGGATAATGACACAGGGCAGGTGGGAAACATTAGACACGGCAGGGAAGCAATACATGAAACGAGAGGGGCGGGGCCAATGACGAGACACGAGAAAACACATGGAGAGTCAAAAGGTAAACACCCCATGGTTTTCTCACACAAAACCTAAGGGCTCTGTCCCGATCCTGCCACATGACTAGAAATTCATAAACAAGAAGGTAGGACCGTGACACATGTCATATTGGATCTTTGTTCTCAGTAAATAAATGACTAGGTATATTTTCATTTTGGTTCAAAAACTTTAAAGCGACACTGTATCTAATACACTTTATCTTAATGATCCCAGTTCCATCCAAGTTAATCTCTTGACTGCATCTATGACTTGCTGTTGATCTCATCTCTCAGTTAAACACACACACAAGGTGTATTTACAGTGGAACTGTGAGGCATTCTGGAGGATTTAAAATCAGAAATGTGCAGGCAATTTTGAAGGCCTTCATACATATACTCTACATATAGTCATGTTTTAAAGGGGCCATGAATTAAGACCTCAATTTTAACCCGAGCTTTTGTTGTATAAGAGGGAATAGTATTCAAGCGAACATCCTGTAAGTGTCAGAACTGAAAACGCCCTTGTTACTGAAATTACAACTGTTATTGGCACCAGGCTCAGCGAACGCCAGGTCCGGGAATGCAGCTATCTAGATAGGTTGAACACCGCCTCCACAGAAAAATATCAATGACTAATTCTCTAGCCCCGCCCACTGGTTCGCAAATGACTTTAGCCACACATAGTACACCCTCCCGCATTTGTGATGATTGACAAACTGGTAACCATAGCAACATATTTTTCAGCTAAAGATTCGTTTTGTCCGTCAGTTTAAACTAAACTGCTGATATGCGCTGTGTTGTGTTTATGCTCGGAAGGCTACATCACACAGCGCTCTTTTGCTGTGTTGCCATGTTTGTTATTAATAAGTGCTTTTATGCTTGTTGTTTGGTCTTAGATCAAAAAGCCTCAGCACTTATGTCACGACTCTGCTTTATCTTGTCATGGATTTCTTGGTCTTGTGGCAGAGTCGTGGCAAAGCCTTATGTTTCGTGTGAGAAGCCATGGGGTTTTTACCTTTCTGACATTCCATGTGCCTTCTCGTGTCTTGTCATTGGCCCCGCCCCTCTCGTTTCATGTATTGCTTCCCTGCCGTGTCTAATGTTTCCCACCTGCCCTCGTTGATTACAATTCGTTTGTCTTCCCTTTAAAATGCCCTCATGTTTCATTGTCTTGTTGCTCGGTCATTGTTTAAGATGTCTTTGGTTACCCCTCGTCTTGCCTTGTCCACCCTTACCTTGCCTGTTGATTTTGATGTTGTGTCGTAAGTTTGTTTTGTTATTTTTCTAGTTTTGCCCCATCGAGGGAAGTCTTTTGTTCTTGTTTTGTTACTGTGTCCGTTTTTTCCCCGTTGTGGGTTTTTTGGTTTGTGTTTTTGTGTGAAATAAATATCCTTGTTAACCCCTTCAACCCCGCCTGCCTGCACTTGGGTTCTCCTCACAGTCTATACCTGACAACTTAGGTCTTAATAAATGGTCTGGTGCAGATTTTAATAGCCTATTACTTATTGATTTTGATGTTTTCAAATGTAAAAACCACACAAACGTCATAAGTAGACCTCATACAACAGTATAAAACAATAAACCAGCCCAGTTCAGGACACCTTTAAGGAAACTTTTTGGATTGTTATACTTCAGTTGTATTATGTATTTGATTTTAAGCAGTTTATGTTGCACTCAGATTGTATATAACAAAGGACACGTGAGTCATCTAATGTCGAATGAGGAGGTGTACGTGCAAGAGCTTCTTTCTGGCATAAAATCAGGTTTGTTGCCAGACAGGTCTTACAAAAGTTTGTACTAAACTGAACCAACGGCACACTAAAATATGAAGGAATTCAGAAACCTGAGCATAATCTTTTGTCACACCATTGCGAAATACTATTCTGGTCACTGAAGTTGAGCAACTACCATTTGCAGCAGGAAATGAGCACAGTTCTCGAAGGCACATGCCAAAATTGTAGACTAGTTAGTGGATAGTTTTTCGTTTACCTCGAACTCGTGGCGTTTCTCATAAACAGGGATGATAAGCCTGGCGATGTGTGTTATTAGTTCAAATCTCTCAGCTTTCCAAAGACCTTCAACACACACCTCCAACTGTTCAACCAGAATGTCCTGACACACAATTACAACTGAAAGTCAGCACAAATGTGACATTTTTCATTAAAATGTGTTCTTTATAACAATGCTAACCTCTTACCTCTGTGTAGTACACATCTTGGATCCCAACGTCTTCTTTCATGGCAGCTTCTTCATCAATGTTCTGCGTGATTCTTTTAAATGCTGCCAGTCCACTTGGAAACAGCCCTAAAATAATTTAATAGCAGAGTAATGCCACAGTATAGACACATGCTCAGCAACAACTCCTTAGACATACAGTTGTAATTCTAGTGAATGAAAACAATGAGATTTTGTTAACTTACTTTTCCTGTGCAAATATTCTGCTACTAGTGCAGCAACATGAACGTTACACATAGCAGCCTGTGAAATAATCCAGAGACAATAAGGTTCAAATTACTAATACGATTATGTTAAACAATTTTAAAGACGCCTGACTAAATAAATATCATCCTATAATGTAACTTGATAAAACAGACAATCTTCTATACAGAGGTGGGTAGAGTAGCCAAAATCTTTACTCAAGTAAAAGTACAAGTAACTAGAGAAATTGTTACTCAAGTAAAAGTAAAAGTCACTATTTTAAAAATTACTTGAGTAAAAGTAAAAAAGTATGCAATGAAAAAACTACTCAAGTAGCTAGTTACTTAGTTACTTTGTATCTGATTATATAAGCCTACTACATAAAATTAATATTAACGCCAATATTTTAATATTACATTTTAATCAATATTTTTAATTATCATAAGCAGATATCTTTGCAATATACCAGAGAGACTAAAGAATAGACCAACACAGAAGAGACAAGCATTTTTGTAAATTTCATCTAGTCCTGATGTCAATGTAGTTTACACAACTTATTTAGAATAATAGACCATGTCAAACTAAAGTGAACCTGCAGAGTTTTGTTTTTATAATGCATTAACTAAACTCAGAGCATTTCCTAAGATGATCTAGAACATCTGCAGTGCTCTTAAATGAAATACACATTTTTGAACAAAGCTCATGTTTTCTCGTGTTGTGTCACATGTGTTGTGAAACGCTCTTACTTGTAAACAAACAGTAAACACTGAACCACACGCCCATCAACAAGTTTTCTTCCTTCTGTTCTTTAAATGTATATTTCTGCAAGCCCACGTCTCTGTGTCTGACAGGTAACGCGCATGTTGCTGTGTCTGACGAACAGGTCGCGCGTGTTCTTTTATCATTGCTGGCAAACAATATGACACATTTGCAGTTTTGATTGTATAGATATAGATTAATATCCACTTCATCCAACGCTCTTTGTGTTCTGCGTGTTCTGCGCTACGAGGAGTGAGTAATCTTGCTTCAGATGATTCAAATCGTGCTGCGAACTGAACAAATCATTTGAACTGATTTATTAGCCCATTCAAATGGTTTTTCCCATTGTTCAATTAATGCTTTCAAAAGAATCGACTGAAAAGAATCGATCACTCGGGAATGCCCGTAAAAAGAGATGACAACCTTGAAATCAACAACGCGTTTTAAAAAGCATATTTTAAAATGAAGGAACGAAGGAACGTCACGCAATGTAAGTTATGTAACGAAGTAAAAGTACAGATTTTCTATTAGAAATTTACTCAAGTAAGAGTAAAAGTACACACTTTTAATTTTACTTAAAAAGTACATATTTTCCAAAATGTTACTCAAGTAAATGTAACGAAGTAAATGTAGTGCGTTACTACCCACCTCTGCTTCTATATTTATATACAATT
Organism: Triplophysa rosa; assembly: GCF_024868665.1. Lineage (NCBI taxonomy): Eukaryota > Metazoa > Chordata > Actinopteri > Cypriniformes > Nemacheilidae > Triplophysa > Triplophysa rosa. The sequence continues at coordinate 8,888,239 of NC_079890.1, forward strand.
CAGCTATAAGTAAAAAGAGCCAAAAATTGCAGGTATATAGGTATATTAGGCAAATATTCATGAAAACAGTTTCGGGCCAATCTGTTTCTCTATAAATGACTATGAAATATTAGAGGATGTCATCCAGGAAGTGACCATAACCCAATCCAGCTCCTGTTTTTCTTTATGTGGGGTTTTCTTTTTTGAGGATATATACTTAAAAGTTATATTACAGTAAGAACCAAATACTCCTTACCTAAACATAGAGGAATAGAGACAAAAATTAAGACAAATCATTAAACAAGCAAAGACGTGCAGTGTTTTAGCATTCAGTCACATGTGACAGTGCATGAAATATATTATGAAAACTGTTTAAAAGCTATCATTACACACTTCCCTGAAATTGAAGTTTTGCATACAAGGATAGATTTGACCCTAAATTCTGATAATGCTGTTTGATCAATTTGTTTAAAAATGATTATAAATGCACACCTTGCTTTGCATATACTGTATTAAAGGATAGTTCACCGGAAATGTAATATTCTCTCATAATTTACGCACTATCAGGACTTTACAGATGTCTTCACTTCATACAGACCAGCATGGTAAATTCAAATATGGCTTCCATAACATTAAACCTTGTGACAAAACATGCATACAACAATTAGTCACAAGACACGTGATATTCCACCATATTGAATTTGTCTGCATGTTGTCTCGCAAGCATGATGTCAGACACTGTAATATTCTCTGGCCCCCTCACTGCTTATCGTGGTGATGAAATTTATAGCAGATTATCATCACTAAATGGCTGGTTGTCTGAGTGGTGCCTGCAGAATGATATAGTTTTTATAAATAACTGGAAGAGTTTTGAGGGCAGACCTGACCTGTTGAAACGAGATGGTCTCCATCCCTCCTGGGCTGGGACTTCCATCCTGTCTAGAAATATGGCAAAAAGTCTTAATGCTAATGCTAAAACTTGACTCGCTGGGGTCCAGGTCAGGGAGCAGACAGTATGGCTTAACCAACTGTCTGCTTGCCGTCTCACGTCGCAGAATACACAAAATGTACAACATGTAGTAATCCGTTCTCCCAAACATCACAAAATAGAGACTGTGTCTGTCCCCCGGATTAGCAAACATAAAATAATGCGTAAACCTCTTGAAAGTAATTTAATAAACGTTAAACAAACTAAACATGAACAAAATACAGATAATCAACTGTTACGACTCGGATTGCTAAATATTAGATCTCTCTCTAATAAAGCACTTTTTGTTAACGATATGATAACAGATCATAAAATAGACATGCTCTGTTTGACAGAAACATGGCTAAAACCAGATGATTATATTGCTTTAAATGAATCTGTCCCCCAAGATTATTATTATAAACACGAGCCTCGTCTAAAAGGCAGAGGGGGAGGTGTCGCAGCACTTTACAATAACTCTCTTAGCATTTCCCAGAAGTCGAACTCTAAATATAATTCTTTTGAAGTCATGGTTCTTCATGTTTCAACACCTAATACTAAAGATAAAACACTTTTTAAATTGATTCTAGCTATTGTATATAGGCCTCCAGGGCACCACACAGATTTTATTAAAGAATTTGGTGGGTTCTTATCAGAACTAGTACTGGCCGCAGATAGACTCCTTGTCGTTGGTGACTTTAACATCCACGTAGATAACGTTACAGATGCCTTAGGAATGGCTTTCAAAGACACTCTTAACTCCATGGGCATTAGTCAACATGTGTCAGGACCCACTCACCTTCGTAATCATACTTTAGATTTAATACTGTCTTACGGTATAAATGTGGACGACGTTAAAATCCTTCAGCAGAGTGAAGACATTTCGGATCATTATCTGGTATTATGTTTGCTTCACTGGCCTACGGCTGCAAATAAAACTCATTGTTACAAATATGGTAGAACAATAACTTCAACTACCAAAGATGCGTTTCTCGATAATCTGCCCGAATTGTCTCAAATCATGAGAAATAACGTTGAAGATCTTGACATTACCACTGAAAATTTTAATTCCACCTTCTCGGTAACGCTAGACAAAGTTGCTCCACTACGTTTAAAGAAGATTAAAAATGGCAGCCCCACACCGTGGTATAATGAACACACTCAGGCTCTAAAGAAAGCGGCCCGAAAAATGGAGCGCAACTTTAAGAAAACTAAATTAGAGGTATTTCGTACAGCATGGAAGGATAGTATTCGAAAATACAGGAAAGCCCTAAAAACTTCTAGATCCGCCTACTTTTCATCACTAATAGAAGAAAACCAGCACAACCCTAGGTTTTTATTTAACACGGTGGCTAAATTAACAAAAAATAAATCGTCAGTGACTTCTGATCCTGTATATCAGCATAGCAGTGATGAATTTATGAACTACTTCACATATAAAATCCAAGATATTAGAGAAAAAATTATAACAATGCAATCAGAAGTGAAACCCGCTGAACAAACTAACTACAGCGCCCTTAAGGAGAAAATGCAATTATTTTATACCGTAGATCAAGATGAGCTGTCTAAAATTATTAGATCATCTAAATCAACAACATGCATACTAGACCCTATACCTACAAATCTACTGAAAGAGATGCTCCCAGAAATTATAGATCCTCTTCTTGGTATTATTAACTCATCTCTGACATTAGGACATGTGCCTAAAGCATATAAGGTGGCTGTTATAAGGCCCCTTGTCAAAAAACCCCAACTCGACCCTAGAGAACTAAGGAACTACAGGCCTATATCGAATCTACCTTTCATATCTAAAGTTCTGGAAAAAGTAGTTTCAACTCAATTATGCTCCTTCCTCCAAAGGAATGACATCAATGAAGAATTCCAGTCTGGATTTAGAGCATGTCACAGTACAGAGACTGCTTTGATCAGAGTTACAAATGATCTGCTATTGGCGTCTGACCGAGGTTGTATCTCGTTATTGGTGCTGCTAGACCTTAGTGCTGCATTCGATACCATTGACCACAGCACACTCCTACATAGACTCGAAAATTATGTCGGCATTAAGGGAATAGCTTTGAAATGGTTTAAATCTTATTTATCCGACCGTTTTCAATTTGTAGCAATAAACAATGAGGTGTCACGCAAATCGCAAGTCCAGTACGGTGTACCACAGGGCTCAGTCTTAGGGCCTCTGCTCTTCGCATTATACATGCTACCTCTAGGAGATATAATAAAGCGACACGGAGTTAGCTTTCACTGTTATGCTGATGATACTCAACTTTATATTTCCTCGAAGCCTCATGAAACACAGCAGTTCCATCGAATAATGGAATGCATAGTCGATATAAAAAACTGGATGAGTAACAACTTTTTATTACTGAACTCGGACAAAACGGAAGTGTTACTTATTGGACCGAAAACTGCTATAAGTAACAACCAAGAATACTGTTTAACTATTGACGGATGTTCCATAAAACCCTCGTCGTCAGCAAAGAATCTTGGCGTTCTATTCGATAGTAATCTGTCATTTGAGAGCCACGTCGCCAACACCTGTAAAATTGCGTTTTTCCATTTTAAGAATATATCTAAACTACGTCATATGCTGTCAATCTCAGATGCAGAGAAGTTAATTCATGCATTCATGACATCAAGACTAGATTACTGTAATGCACTGTTAGGTGGTTGCCCTGCAGGCTTATTACAAAAACTCCAATTGGTCCAAAACGCGGCAGCTCGAGTTCTTACACGTACAAAAAAGTATGAACATATTAGCCCGGTTCTGTCAACCTTGCACTGGTTACCTATAAAGCATCGCGTTAACTTTAAAATCTTGCTTATTACCTATAAAGCCTTACATGGTTTAGCTCCTCAGTACTTGAATGAACTCCTTTTGTATTACAGTCCTTCACGTGCATTACGCTCTCAGGCGTCCTGTCAGTTGGTAATACCTAGAATTTCAAAATCAAGTGCAGGTGGTAGATCCTTTTCCTATCTAGCGCCTAAACTTTGGAATAGTCTTCCCTGCACTGTCCGGGAGGCAGACACACTCTGTCAGTTTAAATCTAGACTAAAGACGCATCTTTTTAATCTTGCATACACTACTCTTCCATAATATAAATCTTCAGAGGGTTTAGGCTGCATTAGTTAGATCAACCGGAACCAAAAACACAACTGATGTACTTGTTGCATCAAAGAGTACAGAACAGTACTCTACTCTCAGCCAGTCTTGTCTCATTGTTCCAAGGTTACCACAGCGAGCAGGATGCAGTTCATGGCCTGACCTGATGGTAGAGCAGAGAATGGGAAGTGGGGACCTGACAAGAGCTGAGATGATAGAGCTGGATAAAGAAGGACGCGGTCTCTTGACATGTCTTCACCACAAAATTTCAAATGCTATTAGATTATTAATGATAATCTTAAACTATATTATTAAGTTAATAATAAACATAATAATAATGTTAATAATAAACATTTTATTATTAAGTTTATTTATTTTATTTAGCCTTGTTGTGCAAGTTCTCTGGAGCTTGTGCAGAGGCAGCAGCTTTTGCCAGAGGGGAACTGGAATCCCCTGGTTGGGCCTGGGTTCTCCTGAGGTTTTTTTTCTCGATTAGAGTTTTGGGTTCCTCGCCACCGTTTGCATACTGTTTTTGCACTATCTGCCTGACCGGGGGGGCTGCTTTAGAATTTTAAAGTTTTACTTAATTAATATTGCATATAGGAATTTATAGTCTGTTATATTTGACCTGTGCTCTCTCTCCTTTATCCTAAATGTGTGCTCTCACTGAGCGTGTGTGTGTGTGTGTGTGTGTGCTTGTCTGTGTACTGTGCGTGTGTGTGTGTGTGTGTGTGTTGTGTGTGTGTGTGCGTGCGCATCCGTGTGTGTGTTGTGTGTGTGTGCGTGCGCATCCGTGTGTGTGTGTGTCTTTATGTCTATGTGTGTTAGTACGTGTGCATATTGTGTGTGTGGAGTGTTTTGTATGTGGGTATGTCTGTCTTCTGTGTTTTCAACCTTTTCTTGTTTTTGCAGGTACAACTTTAATTATTTTGCTTATAGTCAATATGTCTCATATACAGCTGCTTTGTAACAATGAAAATTGTAAAAGCACTTTATAAATAAAGTTGAGTTGAGTTGAGTTGATAAGCGACATATCTATCACTACGTTTTTACAAACATATTGTTCAAAAGATATTAACCCAGAGTCATTTGGGTTACTTTAATGATAGATTAACTGCTTTTTTAATTAATTATTTGTGTTTAAAGGGGAGGTGCCACAATGGTTGGATATATGACGTAGTATTTCTGTGCTCGATACACTCCCCCAGCGTTCGTATAGGTTTCGGAAAGTTTTTTTTGAACATGAAATTCCCTTATGTAACAATTTTTCTTAGTCCCAGATTATTATTCTCCTGGAAAAGCACGCGTCAACCCGCCTGAGCCAAAAGAAAGAGAACACCCACACGTCAACCATGGAGAGCGGGAGAAGGAGCATGCGCACACGTCAACCAGCTGGAGCAAGAGAGAGAGAGCACTGCATTCGCGAAGTTCAGATGTTTGTTCACTGCATTTCGGTGAGGAATGTTATATAAACTGTGGATATAACGCTGGATTTGCAGATTGTTTGAAACTGATAGATGGAGCGGTCCCAGCGCTAAAAAATGCCGGTCATGAACCGCACACGGTAAGTGAACCTAAGTCAAATGTTTGTGTTTTGTTGGCAATCGGTTCGTACATGCATAAGGTAAACAACACAAACTTATAGTGAATCAACAGTAATGCACGGATAATGCGATGATGTATTGTGTGCTCGTGCTGTAGTCCCACCCCCCCTGCATGCGTTCAGGGCTCGCCTGTTTTCGGAAATAATCGTACAGCTGTATCTGTCTTTTATAAATGTGATCAAACTAAAGACTCATCGAAGATACGAAGTATGCAATACTACTCTGCAATTAGGGCTGCAGCTATTGATTTTTTTAGTAATAATATTTAGTAACTGGATTTTGGCAGGTTGTCTGAAGATGCTTATTTTTAGTATGTCTGTTTCTTCACTCAAACCATAATATGTTTGTGAAATAAACTCTCAGAGCAACTCTGGAGATGAAGTTCATGTGTTCATGTCCTGATAACGCACAGACGCAAATTCATGAGCATCACGCGTGTAGCACGTTAAACTGTGCAGTTCATTCACTCAGACACGCAGAACAGCCAGATGGCATGTGTAAATAACAGGATTCGGCATCCACTAGTCCGCATCTAGTTTTATGCACTCAATGCAGCCGGACAACAAGTTTCGCTCGCAAAATAGACTAAAACTAAGTAAAATAGCAGTTCACCATTTCAATAAGCTATCACTTATTTATCAGCATGAGACATACGTGTAAGCGTGTGAACAGACTAAAATGTGTGTGTCTCACTGTGAATGCGTGAGACTTGAGAGCCCTGTAACATAGTGAAACGAATCTTTAACATGACTCGGAAGTAACGAGTGTCTCAGAGAGTGATTTGTTCATTTTGTGTTGACCGTGCATGTGCAACATTGTACCAGAAACAGTAATGATAAGTTCGTCTCTCGAGTCATCGGGTCCGAGTCCTTTCATTCTTTTATACCGGAAAGAGAAATGATTAGTTCGTCTCTCGTGCCATCGGGTCCGAGTCCTTATACCGGAAAGAGAAATGATTAGTTCGTCTCTCGAGTAGGGATGTAACGATTCACCGTGAGCCGGTTGAAAATCGGTTATAATCAGTGACAATTCAAATCGGTTGAGGTGTGAACTGAATCGCAATACATTTTTTGAACAGCAGGGGCCGCTATTTTCACTGCAAATCTAAACGAGGACATGCTGATATTTCTTAAATGCAAAAAAATCCAAGAAAAGCTCAGACAGTATTAGTTTGTTTATATTAAAGAGACTTTTTCTATTATTAATTTGTTATAAAATGCAGTTTAGTTTTGTTATTTGAAATAAAACATTATTTAATTATACAAAGAAACGTGAAGCATTTAAGAAATAATGCAAGGGAAGTTGTTCATTTCTAATTTGTTTCAACTCATTTTGTAAAAATAAACCGTGAGTAAATCGTGAATAAATCGCATCGTAAGATCAGAATCGTGACTCGCATCGCATCGTGAGCTGAGTGAATCGTTACATCCCTACTCTCGAGTCATCGGGTCCGAGTCCTTTCGTTCTTTTGTCAAATGATAGCTCCGTAGGCAAAACTGCAGCTTATACCGGAGTTTTCGAGTCTGATTTAATTTATCTTAATAACTAACTATTTTGCATAAGAACTGTGCTGGCAAAATATAAACATAAGCAACACTAGTAAAGTCAGTGTTTATGTCTAATGCATATATTACACAAGTGATCTCTTATTAAATAATTGCACGTTTAAATGATTTCAATAGCCTATTATTATATACTTTACTAACTGCATGAGACTTTTTAGTAAAAAACAAAAACCTGTAAACCTTATTGCATACCTGAGTGACTCAAAATTGTTAATGAATTATAAATACATAACTTTACAGAAATGCATCAAAAGCAATAGTTAAAAACTGCATGAATATTTGTAAGGGAAGTCAGGAAATAAGTTATTTTTGTATGTAATACATTAAACATGCAACTGTCATATCACGTGACAAAAGAACGAACGACTCGGGAGATGAACTAATCATTTCTGTTTCCGGCACAGTCTGCATAGACTGGCCTATGGGGTTGTCACGTGACAAAAGAACGAACGACTCGGACCCGTGGACTCGGTAGGTGAACTAATCATTTATGTTTTCTGTAAATGCAGCCTATATGGGCAATATAACGAATGACTCGGGCATGAAATCTCTAGAGTTGAGTTATAATCCTTTTTGTTTCTTGTACAGATTTCAGAGCTTATATGGCTGTCAGGAAATAATTAAATTACTGTTTCTCATAACTTGTCCCTAACTACAATATAAGTTATTTCTTATTATATATCTGATCAAAACTAGCATAACTAAACGTTATGGGGTAATTTGGCTATTAACATGCAACATTAATTTAACTCTGCTCAGATGAATGAAATGACTCGAAAAAAGATTTGTTCATTTTGCTGAATGAGATTCAAACATCCTAATCGCAAAAATGACTCGAACTTCCCATCACTACTGTAACATGAATAGAGTTTAGCGGGCTGTGCGTTAGTAATAATGGTCCGTGGGGAAACGCAGTGCTCCGTGTGTACTGTAGTTAAATGGATTAAACAAAGCTTCGAGGCAACAAAATTTGCCTCGATGATTTTTTGAAATCGAATTACTCGAGTAACTCGAGGAATTGTTTCAGCCTTATCTGCAATACTACTCTATTGGTCCTCAAGATTATATGGGATTAGCAGAAACTGCGTGTGTTACATCCGCTTTAACTGAAATAAAAAACAATAGAATGTGACATACCAATCAGAGAACCAGCATCACCGTAAAACAAAGCTGTGTATTGAGTTGTACCTCAGAATAGTCTCCATTTTTGTTGTGAGCTCGTGTCATGCTGTCCAACCAGGTGCGTCGGAGCTCTGGAGTGCTGGCGTACGAACGGGCGAGACTGTACTGAAGGTCAACCAGCATTTCTGGGTCTTTTTCGTGCTCACGCATCTGAGCGGTGGCCATCAGAACCGTACGGATTCGCATTGTAAGGCCTTTCACTTCAAAGGGAAATGTTGTCACCTGGAGGTATACGTGTGTACGAAACAAAAGGAACATGTGAACAAATGTATTGTCTTCAGCATGTTTTTCTCGATACTCACTCAAATGCAAGTTTTGTGGTTTATTGAATGTTTTTTAATTAAAACAAATATTTAAAAAGAGAGAGAGAATTAGGGCAGCCATTTTGACAAATTGTAAATGCCAGTGGGTGCATTTTTTCTATGAAGACAATAATATTTGCAATAATGTCATGTATTCTGTCCAATATGTAAGCTATACACGGTTTCTTTCTTTTCTGGTAAAGCTGCTTTGAAACTAAGCAACATTGTAAAAGAGAGCTATATAAATGAATCTGAATTGAATAAATGACCTCAGATCTTTCATACTGCACCTTCATGACTTTATCACTGTTGGCAAAGTTGTTGATGATGGACAGAGACTCTTGGAAACGTGAGCTGCCTGTAAGCGCCACATCAGCTATAAGTTGGCTCACAGCGATGATTATCTGATAAGGAGGAGGGACGAAGAGGCAACAAAAGCAACATTCCAAAAACATTACTGAACATTTCAGGGATTTACAAATCAAAACTGTAAAAAACTAAAAACAATTTTATACATAAGAGTTAAAACATTTGTTGCAGAAAGTCATGCCCCAGGACATATGGGAGAGTGATGTTGTGGGGGAGTTCAAGTAAGTGAATGTGGAATGACCAGTCTCACTGGCACCATAAAGGTTATCATAAACTCCATGGTTATCATAAACTCCACCTTAAGATTTAACTGCATGCTTTTGATACTGGTATATTTTAAGCATTTAAAAACATTCCTCTGTCAGCATACAACCACACACAACTGAAACGATCCTACCCTGTCAGATGTCTTAAAGATACTGCATGTCATTCTTTACTCAATCATTGGACTGTTCATCAGAATGTTTAACATAGCAGGGTTAGACCTTTCTTTAAAACACAGGTAGTTGACAAATAAACCGCACAAGTGTCCTATGGTGTGATAGCAAAAATGTAGAAATGTAGAAAAAAGCTAACAATAAAGATAAATCTCTCTTATGCAATTTTAACTATAAATATTAATATAAAATAATATATTATTAACAGTTTGTTTTCAAAATGTGTGCTGTCACACCCAAAGACACACGGCATGGTTTATTTGTCAACTACCCACATACAGATGCCACCAAATGCACTGCTACGACAACAACACAACATTTCAATTTTTATAGCCAACAACTTTTCGGTTATTATTAAAGTTAACTACTACACTACACCACTTCTACCCACTGTCAGTAACCACCATGTTACAAACAAAACCACATTAGATGAAACCTCTCCTCCACATTCCAGTACAGTACAGTAAACTATTGAGTAACACTCTGATGGCTGTATAAGTACGTGTAATAATTTCCTGGAAACTGAGACAGCAAAGGAATAATACAGAAGTCATTATATACCTGTAGGTGCATGCGTAGGAAACTTTTCCTCTTGGTGTACTCAAAATTGTTCCTCATGAGCAGATAAAGGAGGGCAGATGCTTCCCCACGCAAGATACTTAGTTTCGACATACAGCACTTCAGGACATCATAGCACAGCGAACCACACAGTGTTACGCGACCCTTAAAGAGGGGAACCTGGAACTAAACCATATGGACACACAAAATTACATAAATAATTTGGCACATCATGGAATGTTTGGAAAACAAGCCTACACAAATTTGTTACTAAACAATTCCCTGCTAAATTGCTGGTGATCACTTACAAGTAACATTTCTTTAGTCAACTGGCATGAAATCTTAACTCACACAGGTCTAAAGCTGGAGCTTCCAGCATGGTTTGAAGATCTGTGGTCATTTGTGAAACTTTCTGAAGTTACCTTAATAATGAAGGCTCGCAGGGAGGCAAAGATGTGTTTGATGGCTGCCTCCGACTGTCCAACTTTCAGTAAGGTGAGGTATGTGTCAAAGACTTTTGTCATCAGAGCATTGTGACCGTCACTTTCCAGCAGCTGATTCTGTCAGGATTATTTAGAATGTTAGGATCATGAACTGTTTGAATCAGTGAATCAGAATTCTGAAGTCCAAGAACTTGTGTTATTGTATCTTCTCCTATTGCTCATCTACCATCTACCTTAAAGCTCTGAGTAAAGAGTGAGAGCACGTCCAGCACAGTGAGACAGGCCTCTGACGAGATATTTCCTTCAAGCAAAGCCTGGTGGTTGATCACTGCTTCTGTGGGACCCCCAACTGAAATGACATTAGTTCTTAATTTCATATCATCGAGGTCCTTCAGAAACCTTGTATGTCCAAATTCATTTTTTTTTCAGGAAATGGAAAAAAAAACACTGTACTTTTAAACGAATTAAGACCATTTTTAATTATTTTATTGTTAGATATTTGCAAACCCAGTGACAAACATAAAGGGTGACTAATAATAATCATTTATGGCAAAAAAGTATTACTACTCTTACCGATACTGCGTATCGGTCCAGTACATTAACGGTATTCTTATCAATTCTTTTGGATATAAAAAATAAGACCAAAAATAAAGAATTACTAATAGAATTTGCACTCCTTTATTTTCTGCAATGTAAAATAAATTGTATTTAGCTTGGACCGCAGCAGTATTAAAAGTGAGTTGGTTCATTGTAGCTGCAATTTAAACGAAAAAAGTTTTGAAATATTTGATGTGTATTTTCATGGACAGATGTATATGCATGTTGTCTTATGTAAGTAAAGAAATGAATTAATCAGCTCTCAATGTAATCAAATATTACATATATTTGGGCTGTGTTGTGTCATATAATTTAATCCAATTGAAATTAGACACACGAATAGACACAGGTTGCGCGCATACCTCATCTGTTTTGGAAGACGCGCACGTGGAGAATGCAGTGCGGAACTAGGCGCGAGGATGAACGAGCTAGCGAGACACAGGCCGTGCGCGTTTGTGATGTTAAAACAGCTCATCCGTTTAGATTAGGGGACACTCTGTTAACGTGAAACGGAGACGTTTGCGAGTTTCAAAAGCATTCAGACACAAGCTGCGCATGCCACATGCTTCTCCAGTACCGAAAGCAGAACCGATAAGGTCGGGGCTTATCGATGCACCGGTCTTTCATAATTTAGCCACGGGGCTTTTAATACCAGGTTTCGGTACCCATCCCTACTCAAATTGTTCCAAACCTGTAAACATTTCGCTGTTTGGCAGGGATGGATTAATGACCGGGCCAATGGGGCCAAGGTTGCTCCATTCAGTTTGGTACAGAAAACCCCAAAACAATGAAAACAAATGATTATTTATGTTTGATATATGGGTCCCATAGACAAGGCTCTTCGTCTGTGAGGGCTCCCTGGCACTCCTGTTACTACTGGGCCCTGTGAATACACTGTAAAAAATGACATGATCAACAAGTCATGGCAACATATGTTACTTTAACTTATTAAATTAAGGTAACCATGTTTAAACTTTATTTTTCAAATTCAAGAATCAACTTGATGTTTTAAGCCACTTCAATGTAATGTAAATTGAAATTACTTGTTAATTTGAGTAAACGTAAAAATGTAAGGCAGCAACAAATTTATACAAGTATACTTGCACAAACAGGGAATTTGTTGAGGTGACAGAACAAGATTTCAGTGCACAGATATAGACTAATTTGTATATACAAATTTGCACATGTGTACATAAAATTATTAACAGTCCATATTCCATATAGGATGAAGGTAAAATCATGCATGAAACAAAGGGAAAGAAAGGAAGGAAGAAAGAAAGAATTTAAAGACAGTCGGAAATGATGTGCCCACCATCACTTTTTATTTTGCCTAAACTGATTGTTTTTAATTAAAAAATGGCATGGAGAGAGCAATAGAGTCTTTTATAGCATTAACATTTTAACTGTCAAATCTAACATACTTTAACACCGTTTGCTGAAAGTCTATAAAAAAACCCTCCTTCAAAGATAAAAGCATAGCCCTTTCAATAGATTTTTTATTTGCATTTGCATTTGCATTTAGTCATTTAGCAGATGCTTTTATACAAAGCGACTTACAAATGAGGTAAACAATGGAAGCAATTGGAACAACATATGGACAACAAAAAGCATAAGTGCAATAAAATTGGTCTCATATTCACAGTATACAAAGCTAAGGGTTTTTTTGATAGAAAGAGTAGAAAAGAAATAGAAGTCATAACTGATCGGTCAGGTGCTGATGGAAGAGATGTGTTTTCAGCCGATTCTTAAAGATGGATACAGAATCTGCTGACCTTGTAGAGCGGGCAGATCATTCCACAAATGTGGAACCGATCCAGAGTAGGTACATTAGAGTGATTTTTTCCCTTTTTGGGATGGCACTACAAGATGTCGTTCATTTGCGGAGCGTATAGGGATCTGCCGAGTACATAAGTCTGCATTAGCGAATGATTAGCGGGGTGCCGAACCAGTGGTGGTCTTGTAGGCCAAGAGCAGAGCCTTGAATTTGATGCGAGCGACTATAGGGAGCCAATGTAACTTAAGGCTAAAATACACTACAAGACTTTTGCCCAGATTTTCAGTCTGGACTTGTTGCAGAAAGTCTGTGCCAGTCTGTAGATTTGATCAGTTTCTATCTGAAACTTTTAAAAAGTCTGCAAGTGTATGATGTCTAGTTTAAAGGAGTCATATTGCACGGCTAAAATGAATATTATTGTTTGTTTTAGATGTAACGCAATGTGTATACACCATTTAAAGTTTAAAAAACGTTGTATTTTCCACATACCGTGCTGTCATGGCTCTGCTTCATTTAGTCATGTTTTTCTTGGTCCTGTAGCAGAGTCATGACAAAGCCTTTGGTTATGTGTGGAGAGAAACATATTATTGTCCTTTTGACAATAATATACGTTCTCTCCAGTGTCTTGTCATTTGCCCCACTCCTCTCGTTTCCTTGTTATCTTTCCCTGAGTGTTTTATTACCCACACCTGCCCTGTGTCATTATCCCTCGTTTGTCTCTCCCTATAAATACCCTCTTGTTTCTTTGTCTTGTGTTCGTGGATTACGTTGTGTATGCATGTGTACGGTTTATGTGCCTTGTACCTTGTTCAGTGTTCCTGTTCCCAGCCTTGCCCTTGTTCCGTGAGTTTTGTGTTCTACCCTGTTGTGTTTTGATTTAAGACGTTTGGTCGAGTCCTTTAGTTTAGTTTTGCTATTCTTGTTTTTGTTTTGCCCCCACGTGGGAAGTCTTTTGTTTTATATATTTCTGAGTTCCGTTTTCCCCATTGAGGGTGTTTTGTTTCTGTTAATAAATAAAGTCTTGTTTTTGTTAACCCCTTCACTGCTGCCTGCAATTGGGTTCTCTTCCACCACGCCTCGTATTCGTGACACCGTGAATGTTTGTATCTCCTCTTTGCTCCGCCTCTCTGAAACGCGCTGATTTTTTACAAAGCTCATCGCTCTGAAAAGCGAGGTGTGCTATGATTGGCCAGTTCACCAGTGCGTAGTGATTGGTCAAATACTGCAAGCATTTCACGGAAAGTAACGCCTCTTACCATATTCGGAACATCAGGTTCCAAAGCAATTGTACTGACAGGCGATACAATGAGATTTACAATTACGCCCACCTTAATTATGTGTAGATTTGGGCGGTCTTAGTCAAATCATGTTACGAAGTTACGTATATTCGCCGGGGTGTGGTTACACGAGGCGTTTCAGGCTAGTCTGGTTGAGCATTCGCTTTTAGATAGAATGCATCTTTTGTTCCCACACTTTCATTTGTGCAATTTTACGTGTCTAATACATGCATAGGCAATTTATAACACACCAAAAACACAGAAAAACAAGTACTTCCGCAATAAAACCATGGGGCATGTAGTGTATTCCAGCCATTAATGAAGAGAGGAGTGACGTGTGCTCTCTTCGGTTCATTGAAGACCACTCTTGTCACTGCATTCTGGATCATCTGTAGAGGTTTGGCGCATTGCAATAGTCCAGTCTGGACAGAACAAGAGCCTGGACTAGGACTTGCGTAGCATGCTCGGATAGGAAAGGTCTAATTTTCCTAATATTGTAGAGGAAGAATCTACAGGACCGGTTTGTGCTGGCAACCTGATCAGTGAAGTATAACTGATCATCGATCACCACTCCCAGGTTTCTGGCCATTCTGGAAGAAGTGATGGTTGATGAGCCCAGTTGAATGGAGGAGTCAACTATGTGATGCATTAATAAATAAGTGAATATTTGACAATTAATTAAGGATGTGTTTCTTATATGCCTTAATTTGCCTCATTGTTGATTGTTGATATTATACAATTTTTTAAAATTATATTCCTATAACTTGATACTGTACAGATCATTTTTTAGCGTATAGTCCAGGCATTTGACGCAGTGCGAGAATGGTTTGAATATTTATGATCATCTTAACTTTCACTTGTGAATGTGCAGCTAAGGGAAAGAACATGAAAAATAGTGGGGGGGCGGTCCAGGGGGGGAACTGGCCATGGGGCACTATGAAGTCATAATCCGTCCCTGCTGTTTGGTTGTACACAAAGAAAGATATTTGGGAGAATGTAAGCAACTGAGATTTCTAGGGCATCATTGACTTCCAAAGTAGAAAAAAATATTGAATATATTCTGTATATGTACTGTTAAACACAAAAGAACATATCAAAGGGGCACCTTTGACTGCTATTTTTTGACTACCCCAGAAATCTCAGTTGATCCAAATTTCTTTCTTTGTGTTCAACAGATCAAATAAATTTACAGGTTTGGAACAACTTTAGGGTAGTAATTCTTGACAGAATTTTCATTTTTGGGTGGAGTATCCCTTTACTCAAATTTTAATCTTACAATGCACAGCAGGAAAATACACTTATTTGTGGAAAATTGTGAAAAATACGGAGGTGAAGTTAAAAAAGTGACTCATTTTTTCAATGTATTTTATTTTATTTTATATTAATATTCATTTATATTAATATTTTATTAGATAATTTAATTAAAACTACTGAATAGTTTAGTTTACTCAACAGTACTCAATTGATTCTTTGCAGAAATCTAGTGGAAGTTAAGTTTTGGCCACATGACGCTTGTTTATGTCTATATATGATTGTGCTCTGGCCATGTGAATCAAAACCTGTGATGACAATTTAGAGTAATGTTTCTATAGTATTATGTTGTATTATGCTTTATGTTTCGCTAAGTTTCAATGCTTTACATTGTGTTTTGTTTTTCGTTCGAATATGTATTGCACATTTATAATGGTAGAAGAACGGAAGTTACCCATGTTCAAAGTAAGCGAAGTGTCCATAGTGCTGAACTGCTGCAACTTTGCTTGCATCAGGCTTCCTCGAGCTCGCATCACTGGCATGGTCTGAGATTTCCTCTCCGGATAAAAAAGTTTGGACACCCAGGGTTCCTGGTTACTAAACAACACACACAGCAAAAAACAAAGTGTTCACAGTAGCGCTAATCTTGACACCACTCCTTATTTTAAAACAAAGGGTTGGAAGATCTGGCTTTGATGAAATAATAACAGCCAGTAACGTGACATCTGTTGTTGATGTAAATATAGGGCACTTTAACATTCTTAAATAGGAAACATGATATTGTTGAATCACTATCTAGCATACCGGCTGATGTTTCGTTTACCCGCATAGCGGAACTGGATTACGCAGATCCTGTGGACAGACAACCAAAAATTTGTCTATTACTTAACACAGTAAAAAGCCATAAACATGCAAGAGGTAAAAGTACATTTAGCAAGCAATTTACAAAATGTTTTGAACTGGAAAACCACATAATTTTAAGTGTGTCAGAATGCATTGCAGGTATGTAATTCACTCTCAGTGATGCTGCTCGAGTCGCCAAAGTGAGAGTTATAATGCTAAATAGCTTTTTCTTACATTGCAACAGTATGAAGTTTTTTTGAACTGTTAATATGTGTATACATAGCCACAAACGCACATACAATGTCGCCACTGTGAATGTTGGGGTGTGCCAGACTCATTGTGTTTGAATAGGTTGACTGGATACACATTACTGTAGAACAAAAAGGTGAAACAAGGTCAACTGTGAGATGAGTAACTCACTCTAGAAGACTGAGGAAGTTCATGATGTCTTGAGCATTAACTTTAGACCAGTAGGCCATCAGAGTGTCTACAGGAAGACATTGAGTAAGACAAAAAAAAAATTAATGCATAATGACATTCTCAGAGTTTCTCAGAAAGAACTGCTTCGATAATGTCCAAACCACTAACCAACAGAGTTCCCACATTGTGTTACCCGTGAATGTACCAAGACTTATTAGAAATCAGAATTCTTGTAATTTTGACTTTATTCTTGAAATATTATGCAAGCTGTGACTTGCTGGCCATTTTTGCTTTTACCTTTAGAAAGGACTTTATTCTTTCAAAAAGCCTCATCTTAAAGTAATACAGTAGTTCACCCAAAAACAAAAATTCTGTCATATTCACTTTTTACTCGTATTTACATTACTTACTTTCTCATTTCAAACCTGTATGACTTTCTATCTTCTGTAGAACACAAAGGAAGATATTTTGAAGAATATTGTTAAACGAACAACGGCGGTACCCATTGACTTCTATTGTCCAATGAGTAAGTCAATGAGTACCAGTGTTTTGGCACCTTGTTTTCTTTTTTAAATAATTTTCAAAGAGTAATGACACTCCCATAGACCTTCAGAAGTAACTTGTGTCATGGAGGGCTCTATAGTTCCAAACATTGCACTGAAGCCCATTCATTTCAGTGTTTCCCTAACACATTCGCTGCTAAGGTGATCATATGCATCTCTAGTCAAACTGGTCTTTTATTATAAGGATGTTTATGAAAAAAAAAGTTTTCCTAAATGAAAATATGTGTTGTTAAATGATTTTCTCTGAAGACTGCTCATTAAATAAAATTGTTTTCTACCCTCTCCCTGTATAAATTATATAATAAAATGTTTTACTGACTGCAGTTGGTTACCTTGTTCATTTTCAACATTCTTTGCTGTGAATTTGCTTTCAATCATTGATTATTTATTGATAAACTACTTATGCATTCTGTCTTAACATAATTCAACATTGGGATGTACTGATGATCATAGAAGCATGAGAAAAATATGCATGCATGCTGTTAATGTATTCTACATTATGCATTCTTCCTAGTCAAATTTAACACACAAAACTGATTAATACTGTCTCTCAAACACTCATCAGACAACTATTGAGAGTTTGAAACAATTGAGAGCTCCATGAACCACGTGACCAGATCAAAGTGTGTCGCAACTCACTGTCGTTTTTCAACGACTCTGGTTGCAAGTAAAACGTCTTGGTTACGGATGTAACCTCAGTTCCTTGATGGAGGGAACGAGAAGTTGTGTCGAACCGACAGATGGGGGTTCGCTCTTGAGAACCTATCGCTTCCGACTATTTTAGAAAAGGCCAATGAAATTGGCGAATGAAATTTGCATGCCGGACTCCGCCCCTGGATATCCGGGTATAAAAGGGAGACGGCGTGCTTCATTCATTCACCTTTGTGCTAAAGAGCCTGAGACCTCTCTCGACTGCTGCAGCGGGCAGCACGCGTTGTGGCATGAGGTACACAACGTCTCGTTCCCTCCATCAGGGAACTGAGGTTACATCCGTAACCAAGACGTTCTCTTTCTGTCAGTCTCTCGATGTTGTGTCGAACCGACAGATGGGGTTCCTATGGAAAATGCCACGACACTGTGCCGCATCACAATCTCTAGCAAAGCGACAGTGACTGGCCTGGGCGTGTCAGATGTGAGCACTACCGCGAAATTGTAACCTACCAGTGGATAGGTAGGGGGTCCCAGTGCTTTTCTTGAAAGGTGGGAAGGCCCCTACCTTCGGCCCTCACAGGCGGCGTCCTTGTTTCTCTAACAGCGAGAAGCTGCCCGGTACCGTAAGGCCACTGGGTAAGCGCTACTTCCTCAAATGGGGGACGCGCTACAGAGACCACTTCCTACCGTAGGGAGGAGTTTAGTGCCAACATGGTCTCACCGATAGGGGAGAACTCATGGGAGGAATGTGCGGACTGAAGGAGTTAACCGCAAGGTGGAGGTCCACCTAGGGAAGGTCATGGGTTGCCAAGGTGGGAACCAATCATGAGGATACATCAGATGGAACCGCCCGATTGGGGGGGTTATAACATCCGGTAGCACTAGGTCCAGTTAGACCTATGTTGTGGATAACTCAGTCGGTACCCTGCCTAAGGGGCACGGCTGCTCTGCCCAGCCCGCCCGCAGGAGGTGCTTGCTTAGTGATGGATGGAATGCCTGTTCTTCACCCAGTGGGGGAAGAAGGGGGGCAAAAAATAGCACGCTGACCCACCTAGGAGGGGGGAAGGTGCTTACGCGGAGTCTGTAGAACCTCGCGAAGGTGTTGGTTGTAGCCCAACTTGCAGCTCTTCAGATGTCTGCCAGAGAGGCGCCTTGAGCCAGTGCCCACGAGGAGGCTATACTCCGTGTGGAGTGAGCTCTCACTGCCAGTGGGCACGGACGATCTTAGGACCGGTACGCCGTAGTGACGGCGTCCATGATCCAGTGCGCCAATCTCTGTTTGAGACAGCCCTCCCCTTCTGCTGATCTCCAAAACAGACAAAGAGCTGCTCAGAGCTCCTGCGGCTCTGTGTGCGGTCCAAGTAGAGGCGCAATGCGCGTACTGGACACAACACGGATGGGGTTGGGTCTTCCTCCCCAGTGGGGGAGCGCCTGCAATTCACCACCTGGTCTCTAGGGGGAGTGGTGGGAACTTTGTTCACGTAGCCGGGCCGGGGTCTCAGGATAGCCTGAGAATCACCGGGCCCGAGTTCTAGGCAATCTGTGGACACGGAGAATGCTTGTAGGTCCCCTACCCTCTTGAGCGCCATCAAGAGAGCCGTCTTCATCGTGAGGTGAGAAAGAGCAGCATCTCCAAGGGGCTCGAAGGGGGGCCTCTTGAGGCCCGCCAGGACCACATCAAGGTCGCAAGAGGGTACGGAGCGCGGACGAGGTGGTAGCCTTCTCGCGCCCTTTAGGAACCTAATGATCAGGTGGACAGCACAACTTACCAGCAACTGGGTCGTGATGAGCGGCAATGGCGGCTACATACACGTTCAGTGTGGAAGGGGAGAGATTACTCTCGAGTCTCTGGAAGGACAGCGCGTTCCCGATCGAGCAACTCCGTGGGTCTTCTCTTCTAGAAGAGCACCAGGATGAGAAGAGGCGCCACTTATAGGCGTATAGCCGCCTAGTGGCCAGGGCCCTAGCCTGAGTGATGGTCTTACCGCCGCAGGGGGTAGGCCACTCAGGATCTCCTCGTCCCATCCAAGGGCCAGACATGGAGGTTCCAGAGGTCTGGCCTGGGATGCCATAACGTGCCCTTCCCCTGGGAAAGAAGGTCCTTCATCAGCTGTGGAGGAGGAGCTGTCGTCAAGAGCATTAGCTCCGAGAACCAAGTCCGGTTGGGCCAGTACGGCGCAACTAGTAGCACTTGATGCTCCTCTTCCCTGACCTTGCACCGGATCTGTGCAATGAGGCTCACTGGGGGGAAGGCGTACTTCCGCTTGTCCCATGGCCAGCTGTGTGCTAGAGCATCCGTGCCGAGGGGGGCCTCGGATGGGGAGTACCCTAGTGGGCAATGGGTGGTGTCCAGGGAGGCAAACAGACTACCTGAGCTTGCCCGAACTGCGTGGGGGGGGTAAGTCGCCACTCTCCGCGAGGCGTCAACTGACGAGAGAGCGCATCGGCTGTCTGGTTCAGGTCGCGTGGGATATGTTTGGCTCGCAGGGAGCTTATCACCTGCGGACTCCACAGGAGGAGGCGTCGGGCAAGTCGTGTTAGCTGCTGTGAGCGAATGCCACCCTGGCGGTTGATATACGCTACAGAAGTTGTGCTGTCCGACCGGACCAGCACATGCTTGTCCTGCATGAGAGGTTGTAGCCCCTTCAGTGCGAGTAGCACATCCAACAACTCTAGGCAGTTGATATGCCCGCGCAGGCGGGGGCCCGTCCATCGCCCGACACTGCGTGCCCGATGCACACGGCACCCCAACCCTGGAGGGAGGCGTCTGTCATCACCACGACGCGCCTCGTGACATGCCGGAGAGGGACTCCCGTCCGTAGAAAGGTCATTGAAGATTAAGGGGTTAGGGTGCGTCGGCAGAGAGGCGTAATCACCATCCGCCTGCTGCCGGTCTGCCACGCTCTTCAGGGAACTTGACTCTGTAGCTAGTGTTGGAGCAGTCTCATGTGCATCAACCCGAGGGGTATCACCCCCACCGAGGATGCCACGTGCCCAGGAGCCTCTGAAATTGTTTCAGGGGACCACTGACTGCTTGAAATGTCCCAAGCAGTTCAACACTGACTGAGCGTGCTCTGTAGTCAGTCGCGCTGTAATGGAGACAGAGTTGAGTTCCATACCAAGAAAGAGGATGCTCTGCCTCTTTTCTCGGTTGACCTGTAGTCCCAATCGATCTAGGTGCCGAAGCACTAGGTCCCTGTGTGTACATAACAGATCTCGCGAGTGTGTCAAGATGAGCCAGTCGTCGAGATAGTTTTAGTACCCGCACACCTCTCTCCCTGAAGGGAGTGAGGGCGGCTTCCACGATCTTCATGAAGACTCATGGGGACAGGGACAGATTGAAAGGGAGGACTCTGTATTGCTATGCCCGACCCTCGAAAGCGAACCGTAGGAACGGGCGATGACGAGCGAGAATCGAGACATGAAAGTAAGCGTCCTTCAGGTCGATTGCCATGAACCAATCTTGACATCTGATAGATGTCAGGATGCGCTTCTGCGTGAGCATCCTGAACGGTAGTTTGTGTAGGTGCCTGTTCAGGGTACGCAGATCTAGAATGGGGCGCAACCTCGGCTAGAGGGACGAGCACGATCGCTTCCTTCGCCAGAAGGGTGACAACCTCGGCCCGAAGCACGGGAGCATCCTTGCCCCTGACTGAGGTTGAGAGGATGCCCCGAAACTTGGGCGGGCATCTGGTGAGTTCGATCTCGTAGCCAAGACGGATCGTATCTCGTAGCCACCGTGACGGTTTGGGAAGCTCTTGTTAGGCTCCCAGGGACCGAGACAGGAGGGCTAGGGGTACGATCTGCTTCATCGACCTCCCGGGGGGAGGTTCGATGGCTGGCAGTGCGGATCTCTCGCCATGGGGAAGCCCCCGGGTCCCCTGATTTACCTGCCTGGCAATGATGTAGCACGACGCACCGTCGATTGAGAGTGCTGAGGCCTGCTGATTATCCTCGACATTGGGTCTCGCTGTGACGCAATGTTGAGTTGCCGAACACCGTCGTGTAGAGGTGAGAGCGGCTGAGATAAACACCCAGAGAGAGAAAGAAAACTCTTAGAAGTGGGCTGTTGGGACGGGGCAGGAACCGTCCCGGATAGACCAACCAGCGATGGAATGGCTGGGGTCGAGCCCGATGGTATTCTCGATCTCCCTGGGGTCTTCCCATGAGGGCCGCTTCGGCTTCCGCCGCGGCTGCTGATGGGGTGGTGGTCTCCTTTTCGACATCTTCCGGGGGGCCGCCTGAGTGGGGGCGCTGGATCCAGAGGGCGTCGAAGAGGACCAGGGTTGCTGGGAAGCAGACGGTGCACGGGATCTCGACGGTCGGAGGGCGGCCGAATCGCGGCGGGGGAGGATATGCTTGATAGCCTCTGTCTGCTTCTTTACTGTCAAGAACTGCGGCTCGACAGTATCACCGAACAGCCCCCCCTTGCGAGATGGGTGCGTCGAGAAAGCGGACTTTCTCTGCATTGCATCACTCATCTGTGCAAGGTTCAGCCAGAGGTGTTTCTCGTGGACCACAAGTGTGGACATCGCCCGACCCAAGGCCCGCGCGGTCACTTTGGTCACCCATAGAGCGAGGTCGGTGGCGGCGCGGAGTTCCTGCATAAGCACTGGGTCTGTCTTACCCTCGTGGAGCTCTCCCAACGCCTTGGCCTGATGGACCTGCAGGATGGCCATAGCGTGGATTGAGGAGGCAGCTTGGCCCGCAGCAGTGTAAGCTCTCGACACCAGAGATGCCGAAAACCTACATGCTTTGGACGGGAGTCTAGGTCGAGCCCCCCAGGTGGCCGCCGTCTGTGGGTACCGCGACGGCACAATTCACCTGGGGGACATCGACGTATCCTCTAGCTGCCTCACCATCAAGGGAAGAAAGGGTGATGGAACTAGTCTGACGTGCACGCGCCGAAAGGGGGCGTTCCAGGTCTTACTAAGTTCCTCATGCACTTCCGGGAAAACATGGCACTAGGGGCGGGCGCGGCTTGGAGCCACGCACAAACCCAAGGTACCATGTATGCAGCCGCGAGCGTTGGGAGAGGCAGTGTGGTGCACTGGTCAACATGCCACGCTGGTCAGACGAGCGAGTCGATTAGCGCTCACAGTAACCCTCATATCACCCTCGCTGCTCGCCGTAGCAGACGGCAGGGCCGTAGCCACTGGTCCCATGGGAACACAGCCACCCGTGACGCAACGTCTGAATCGTCAACCGCCCGCAGCGCGGGCAGGACGTATCCACAAGGGCTGCCCCAGCGTGCTGGAAGCAGACATCGTGTCCATCCCCCTCCTCGATGAGTGTGTTGCACCCACGAGAACAGCGGGACATGCCACGCTGGAGAAATTTGCTCTTTTAGAGAAAAAAACTCAAACACTTCTGGAACTGCCGAGACGCGCAGGGGAAGTGGCTGCAGGAAGGGACAGTCCGCTGCACCACGTCGTAAGATTCCAGCAGTAATTCGGCGTAGAGTTTGAAGTCTCGATGTCGATCATGTGTGAAGGCTCCAAAGAACAAAAAGGTGAATGAATGAAGCACGCCGTCTCCCTTTTATACCCGGATATCCGGGGCGAAGTCCAGCATGCAAATTTAATTCGCCAATTTCATTGGCCTTTTCTAAAATAGTCGGAAGCGATAGGTTCTCAAGAGCGAACCCCCATCTGTCGGTTCGACACAACGTTGAGAGACCGACAGAAAGGGAACCCGTAACCCCAAGTATGAGTTAAAGTAAAAGTGATGCTTGCTGTAAACAAACATGTAGCCTTTTAACATCATGATCCCAAAGTAATACGTCATTAGAGTGTGCTTACCATCTGACAAAGTTCTTATGACATGCAGGAAACACAAAAGCAGCCCTCTGATCTCATACTGGCCCAGATGGCCAACGGCAGGCAGAGAGCTCACTGCAGAGCCACGCCTGTGTAACTAAGCAGATGTGAAAAAATATGATCATGTGTGTTTTAAGTGATGTTATGTAGTACATCTGTAATGAACTCAATGAGGACTCTGTTTTACCCCATTAATGTCTGGTGTACCGGGATCCCCATACATGGATCTCCTCACGTCTCCATTTTTAATGATAACACTACCTGTTGAACACACACACATATACATAATGAATGCGTCCATTAGACTGCAATTTCTTTTGCCTAAAACTTTTAATACTCACTAGGTTCCTTATCAATAATGGCGCTGCTTCTGTGGCTGTCCGCTGAACCTGCCAAGGATAAATCATCCCGGTACTAGAGGATCATGGAAAACAATCAGAAAGTAGTTATCTGGCTTTGTTTTAACAATGTGCAAGGTTAAAGTTTACACTAGGACATTGTATAACCGGCATGTCCAAATTATTTAACAGTGCAAAAGAATAATAGTTAAAATCAATAAATCACAAAATGATTTTACAAAATTACACATGCTGAAACACAGAAAGTTTTCATTGTCCCTTTGCCATATTAAGGCATTAGGTAAGGATGTATCACAGTCAAATTATATTCTCTCTATATACATATATATATATATATATATATATATATATCTCCATTTTCATGACAGATATCAGACAGACTTTTGAAAGTACAGTCAGAGGTGTAGATAAATAATATTAAATTAGTTTATATTACTTATTTTTTATATTACTTTATATTACTATATTACATATTAGTTATATACTTTTTCAAATTGTCTTTTTATTGTGTTTACATAATTTATGCCTGTGTACTGTGCATATTAATTGTGCATTTATAAATGCACATATAAATGCATATATTTAATAAAAAATAAAATAATAATAATAAACATTTACATAGATTATTGGTAAACATAAACAAATACTGTACATGTAAATATTTCCTAAACCTGTTTACATATACTGTATGTGTTTATAAATACAAAATGATATAGGCACAGTACAAAGACATACAGTATACTATGTAAACACAAACTTTTATTCTGGATGCGATTAATCGTTTGACAGCCCTAATTTTTGAACGTTTTGATGAGTCATTATAGATTCCAGTTTACCAGAATGCCAAGGCCATTTCTGCTGATTTGCTTGGGGCTGTTCATCTGACTGAGGTTCTGGTACAGCAGCTCAAATAGCGGCAGGTATAGCAGACAAATACGGGCCTGCTGGTTCTGAAATGAGGTGATGAGATAATGAAAGATTAATGAGTCATTATATTACATCCTAACAGCATGAATGCAACAGAATATAATCAGTTGCAGGTTGAATACAAATGAGCACAGCTAAAGTACATGATGTGCTATTAGAATATGTTTTGTGTGTGTGTGTGTGTGTGTGTGTGTGTGTATAACTGTGTATAACACTGCTTGGCCTCTATTACAAGCTGATGATTATTGGCCAAAAATGAGTCCACCACTCCTACATCACCAGACTTCTCTCCAGCCACCCCACCACCTGTCCCCTTGATTCAATCCCCTCCCATCTCCTTCAGGCCATATCCAGCACACTCACACACATCATCAACACCTCTCTGCTCACCGGCACTTTTCCATCCACATTCAAACAGGCCCAGCTCACGCCCCTACTTAAGAAACCCACATTGGACCCCTCTAATACCAGCAGTTACAGACCTGTCTCTCTCCTCCCATTTATTGCAAAAACACTTGAAAGGGCAGTTTTCAATCAGGTGTCTTCCTACCTATCCCAGAACAAACAACTGGATGACAAGCAGTCTGGCTACAAAACAAACCACTCCACTGAGATTGCACTGATATCGGTCACAGAAGCACTAGCCAAGGCGGAATCTAAATCCTCGGTCTTGATTCTGCTAGACCTATATGCAGCGTTTGACACTTTCAATCACCAGATACTGCTAGCAACCCTGTCTTCTCTAGGAATCTCAGGCTCTGCTGGTTCAAATCCTACCTCTCCGGCAGATCCTTCAGGGTGTCATGGAGGGGCTTGCTGTCCACTGCTCACCACATGATCACTGGGGTCCCTCATGGATCGGTGCTTGCACCGCTGTTTTTTTCCATCTACATGACATCATTGGGACCCATCATACAGGCACACGGCTTCTCGTATCACTGTTATGCTGACAACACCCAGATCTACATCTCGTTTCACAGAGACGATACCACTGTAGCAGCTCGTATTACAGCCTGCCTAGTAGACATCTCAGCTTGGATGAAAGAGCATCACCTCCAGCTGAACCCTGCCAAGACAGAACTATTCGTGTTTCTGGCACACCCCACGGTGCAACACGATCTCACCATCCAACTTGGCAATACCACAATCACTCCTTCCAAAACAGCCAGGAACCTCGGAGTCATATTTGATGAACAGCTGTCCTTCAATGATCATATTGCAAAGACAACGCAGTCATGCTGATATGCCTTACTCAACATTAGAAAGGTTAGACCCTATCTCACTGAGCATGCGGCACAACTCCTTCACTGTAAAAATTGAACAGTTGGATCAACTTAAAAAAATGAGTACAAATGGTAAAACCTAAAAATGTTAAGTTAGACCAATTTAAATTTCCCAGGTAAAAAAAATGGTAAAAAATTATGAGTTGGATCAACTTTAAAAAATTATTCCAAATGGTAAAACCTAAAAATGTAAAGTTGGTTCAATTTAAATTTCACAGCTGACAAAAGTGTAAAAAATGATCAGTTGGATCAACTTAAAAAATTACTTCAATTGGTAACACTTAAAATTTCCTTATCTACGAAAAGTCACCATCATGGTGATCAGTGTTTCCTTGAGTTGAGCTCTTGACCCCAGACTTTCTTATTCAAATTGGTTTCATATTCATATTCAAAATCATGATCCAACTGTTAAATTTTTACAGTGTTGTCCAGGCCCTGGTAATCTCAAGGTTGGACTACTGCAATGCTCTCCTTGCTGGTCTTCCTGCAAAGGTTATCAAACCCCTCCAGCTGGTTCAGAACGCAGCAGCACGCCTTGTCTTCCAACAGCCCAAAAGGGCTCATGTGACACCCCTTTTCATCTCTCTCCACTGGCTACCGGTTGAAGCCCGTATCAGATTCACTAATGCTTGCCTACAGGCAGTACTCGAGTTGAGGGGGGATGAGGGGGGATGGCATCCCCCTTTGAATTAAAGATGATCAAAATCATCCCCCTCTAAAACGGCCATCCCTACGGTGGCCTACTAGTGCACATGACAACGAAATTTAAAAAGCAAATATAAGTTCACAACACAACGCAATCAAGCTACAACACAACGGAATAAAGCCACAACACAAAGGAATAAAACCACAACACAACGGAAATGCTCCCAACCACTAGGGGGCACCAACGTTCTTATTATTGTTCTATATTTTTATGGGCACATTCGGCACTTCCGTGCTTGGTTCAGTGCAGACAGCAGCGGGAGAGAGATCCGGGAGAGCATTAAGGATTTTCACGCTGAATATTAAAGCCGAGGACAAACATTTTTTCAACTGGAGCGGATTCTAGTCAGAAAACAGCACACGACTGCTTAAGACCACTATACACATTAACACATTAAATTACTGATGACGACTGGACTTTCTGCTAAACCAACAAATCTATTGATCTATTTACTGATATAGATGAGCAAGCTTGCATTATATTCCCGTTTCGTTAGTCATAAAACCGCAATGCTCACGTTTATTTACACTTGGTTATGCGTTAATTGTTTTAGAGGTTATGCATGCATAATAAAGATTAAATAAATTGGTAATGAAAACAATATTTAATAGAGTAATCAATTATTCGTAACAGTAAAAAAATGAATGCAGACTTAAGTCCAGAGCTTGCTCACTGAAACTGAGATAGGAGACTGTGGCATTGTCTGGATCTAAATGCAGACTTAAGCCCATTGCACATTGAGTCCAAAATTTGCGTCCGAAATTTCTGCGCGTTAAAAAATAAATACGACCTCACGTTGTGTCAATCACATTTACACACTGCCTCCGATATTTTCGTCCGTCATAAAAAAATTCGGACCGGGTTCGATTTTCTGCGTTTTTCGCATCCGTCAAGCATTTTGAGTGGCCTTTTTTAACCATTCAGAGACAGTACAAACGAGAGCCAAATACGAAAAAACGCATACGACAATTTCGGACTGTATGTGCAAAGACCTTTAAAGTTGAAAAGTACTTTAATCAAAATAATAATAAAAAATACAACGTTTTTTGATCGCTGGATCGAAATTTGATTGCTTAGCCATGTTTAAAACAAGACTGTATGTTCTTCTGTACCCTTACACACACACACACACACACACACACACACACACACACTCAGCGTAAACTATAGCTTTTATTTTCGATTGACAATATTTAGCTTAAGATGGCTATCCTTTTTCATGAAGGAAAATGTTTCGTTGTAATTGCACCTGCTGCTGTGTGTTTTTTGTAAATAATTTGCATTTGTAAATAATAAAACGTGTATTTTCCTTGAAAACAGCCGTGTTTGTCATTTAAAAACATCTATATAATAATAACCCAATAATAGCTTATTCGATTGTATTTTGTCAGATTTTCTCAAATTTTTCCTGTCTTGTTCCTCATCGTTTCAAGTGCATTCATAATGTCAGTGGCAGGTGGCCATGGTAAATATAAATTAAGGCAAATATAAATGGCATGGTAAATATAAATTATTTAACCAAAGGTTATTTTTTATTTAATTCTTTAATTTCAACGTTAAAGAAATCATTTCATTTAAACGCTTAGCCTATTATAAATACGACCAATGTATAGCTCACAATACAGTTTCTAGCATTTAAAATCATTTAATCACATATGCACAGTTAAAAAAAACTCTACGAGTCTATGATACCTGGGTATGTCAGTGGAGGTTTTGGAATTCATTCTTTCAATCCAAATTATGTAGGCTAGCTATATTGAAGCAGCGGAGGTTAACTCTGCTGGTTGTTAAGGCAGAATGTCAATGCAAATAGGCGACAATGCAATGCAAATATAGTCTTATGGTGTATTTACAGTATATATGATGTTTGTGTAAAGGTGATTCGAAGCACCGGGATTATCCTCTGTTATTAGTTTTGAGCGGCAGTCGTGAATGTCTATAGCTCATTTCCAGTGGGAGACATGCGGTAAGCTGCAAAACGCGAGGGTTTCTTTGGCGGCACGGAGGTGGTGCGCAAGCGGTGCCCAAATCCTTCCACTGGCACGACTCTTCGCAAGCGCTCTTTTTGTGAACGGCATCCACGCTGGCTTTAACCTATCAACATTTTAGTGAGCTCAAAACAAGGAGAACATACTGTAGTTTTAATAATGGAATTCCCGAAGTTATATGACCTAACAAAAAGAAGACAAATACAGAGATTTAAATAAAGAATACAGAGTGGGTTGATTTGCAAGTTAAAATACACGATACGCGCAAAATGTCATAGTAAACTGTGCCTAAAATGAGCGTCATTAGTATTAGTCATTACCGCAAAAATTAATATACATCAACTTCAGGCTGGTTAGTGACCTTGAACGTCCGCCCAGAGACATTTTCACTATGAGAGACAGCAGCAACGCAGCAACTCCAGTCCAACTGCCAAGTCTGGTGAAACGGCCATAACATACATTAGAATGTCAGGACTAGCCAATCAAAATCAAGCATTCAAAAGCGCTGTGCAAATTTGTTCATATGAGATTGTTTGCCATTGACATTCAGTTTTTCCACAGTAGAGCACACTTTCCTTTTAAATGCTTTACACAAGCAAAACAGGCTACCAAAACCACTAAAACAACCCCCAGAAAAACGCGCACCTCCTACCCGGCATTACCTAATTTATCATGCCGAAAGTGCCCCCTAGTGGTCGGGAGCATTTCCGTTGTGTTGTGGCTCTATTCCGTTGTGTTGTGGCTCTATTCCGTTGTGTTGTGAACTTAAATTTGCTTTTTAAATTTCTTTGTCATGTGCACTAGTGGTCCACCGTACAGCCCCCCTTCCCATCCCCTGTTATTTTATCAATGAATGTGTAAATATTACCAGTGGTAATTTACCACTATTTCAACATTTAGTTTTTGCGAATATTGAATATGCTAAAATACTGTGGACGAGTGGAACGTGCACATAATGACACGTCGATTTGTTTTAAATTGACGTATATGTCACCAAAAGCGGAATCTCTGGACAGAGGCGATAACAACACAGTTAACAATGTTAGTTAGTTTGGAGCTTTTTTTTCTTGTTAGCTAACGCCAGCTAGCTAGCTAACGTCAGGTCAGACGTTACATTCACAAAGTTAATGTTAGATTTGGTTTCTGTTTCACCTGGAATATATTACTGCAGGGTTTCCCACAGCACTTTACAGCGTCCGCCTAAGCAACACACGCCTGCCTCCTTAACTAGCCTAACTGTGCGTTCAGACCGCCGCCGTTGAGCGCATCAAAAATCGCTCTGGCTGCCCTGCCAACAACGCTGTAGAAAGAGTCTTGGGCGCGCTGACGCTCTGACGTAGATCGAAATCTTATCTTGTATTTAAAGGGGCCTCAAAGCAAACAAGCTTGTTGATCTTGTGCAGACTGACCACAAGAAATTGATCGGTGGAAAAAACTTTATTGTAGTTACACGTTTGCTAACGAAATAATATTCTGCAGCAGTAACACTGTTTTGCATTCTCTTGCGCTAAAGGTAGCATAAAATTTCCGCTTATTTACAGAAAATGTATAACGTTAATGACGTAAAATCATCAGCAACTCACCAGGAACACAAACAATCTCAGACACCTTGGTCCACGCATAATTTTTTTAATTTATGTCCCTGTACGCAAACAGGGACGCGTCGCGTCAGCAGTTATCAACTTCTCCTCCATTTTGCTTGGGAACTAATGTGGTCGGAACCAAATTTTACAGGGCTGCGTTCTCTGGAATCCTCTCAAGCGGTGGACTTCTACGTTCCGATTGGTTGCCGCCGAACCGCGTCATAGCTCATTACCATAAAGTTGACCTGATTTCAACTCTCCTTGATGCCCTCAATGGCCAAGACGCGCCGTGCCGCTCCTCGCCGCTGCTCGCCGCTGGCTCACATTGAAAATGAATGACTTCCGGCCACTTTGACAGTAAGTAGAAAAAAAAAATTTTTTTTTATGAGCGTTACTCTGTCCTGTCTGATCAGCGGCATCTGGTGGAATGCCATTACTAGCCATTACTTTTCCTTACTTGATTATGAAACTCTTTGGAAGCTTCTATGAGATACTGTAGGGAAGAATGGGGTAGGCAGCATTGCAGCATTGAACTGATCAGTTATTAATTTTGCTTCCCCTTTTTTGTCTTTTGCCACCTCAAGTTTAAGAAATGTCAGGTGGTGCTATGTATTTGTATTATATGTATTATTTTCAGATTTTGTAAATGGTACATTTGTTTAATCCATTTGTTCTTGCACTTCAATTAAAATGGACTTGACTTGAGAGGATTCATGTTCATTTACAATGTTTTGTTTCAACATTTAATACATGAATTCCCAATAGATTTATAGGTATCATGAGTATGAAGTTGCACTAGCACCCAGTGGGAAAATTTGTCCTCTGTATTTACACTAACTATGTAGGAGCAGTGGTAGCCATGCCAGCCTGGGGACCAACTCCAATTCTGAGGTGCCTTGGTCAAGATCAATGACAGGAGTATCTGATACGTAATATATCAATAGCATGCATGTTGTTTTAGAGTAATATAATATAATAATTATCTTTGTGCTTAAACAATAATCAAAAGGGTACACCGTTGGTCTCCCACCATATGCGCTGTCATCAGCACAAATGATCTGTCCCTAAACGTTAAATCCAATCCACCATCCCCCCTGATTTTTTTTTACAACTCAAGTACTGCCTATAGGACTATCACTGGATCTCCACCGTAGGAGTGTGGATTGTGTAGGAGTGTGGATTCACACACTCCTACACTCCTACACCCCATCAAGAACCCTGCGTTCAGCAAACGAGCTGGATTTTGTATTGCCTTCTCAAAAGGGCAGTAAATCGCTTTCCCGCTCATTCTCCTTCACAACTCCTTCCAGGTGGAACATTCTTCCTAACTCGGTCCTGTCAACCACATCTCTCACAACATTAAAAAAACTACTTAAAACCCATATCTTCTGTGAATACTTCACAGACAAATGAAAAAAAAAACAGGTAGTGGACTAGCTTTTGTTGAAACTAGTTACTTTGTATTAGCACCTATTGTATTATTATTGCTCCTGTATGATATATCGCTTATTGCTCCATGAACTCTTTGTAAGTCGCTTTGGATAAAAGCGTCTGCTAAATGACTAAATGTAAATGTGAATGTAAATGTAGATATGGTTCATAGTCAGTCTTGAAAGTACTGTAGATAGATTCTTCTACCCATTTTATTGTCCGCAATCTAAAACATACCTAAACAGTAATACGGTTCCTGCTTCCTGTTTCCTGCATCGCTGCCGGCGGCTTGTTTGTATCAGTGCGCTTACCACTTCGCTCTAATATTAGTGTATTTTATTATCGTTAATTATTATTGTCGTTGCTAACTTATCCTGATATCTCAATAACCCTGTTCCTGTTATTTACTTGGAAGAGTCTAAACCAAAAGTGATAGTTAACGTAACGCCGTTAGCATAGCAATAGCATGTTAGCTTGCTTTCTGTTCACACTGTGGAATATCATCTTGCCTCTGGTTTGTCTTGTGTGCTAACTGTTTCTCTTTTTAAGCGAGTATACTACGATCCATCGAGCAACCTTGGTAAGTTGGAATTGCACTTCAAATCCGGTGAGTTATGGCTTCTATTCCTATTATTGTTACTTGCACCTCATGTCATATGTTTAGCTTAGCCTTCTCTGTCAGCTGCGAGGGCTTTATATGCGATAAATGCAGGGAAATAGTTAGGCTGACAGAGAAGATCTTAGAATTAGAGTCTCGCATCCAATCCTTATCTGAGGATAGTAAGAGTTTAACGACGATAGAAAACACTTTGGATGCGAGCAACATTAGCGCACACAGCTCGGTTCCGGTTGAAAGTCCCTCGCAGCTGGGAAACTTCGTGACTGTGAGACGGCGTAGTCGCAGGACAAAACATCACTCGACCGTTCCGATTACAGTCTCGAACAGGTTTGCCCCGCTCAGTGACGCACCGAGCTGAGAAACCTGCTGAAAGTGCCCTAGTTATCGGTGATTCTATTGTTCGGAACGTTAACATAGAGCAGGCACCATAGTCAAATGTTTACCGGGAGCCAGAGCGCCTGACATCAAGTCAAATTTAAATGTGCTGGCTAAGGCTAATCGTAAATTCAGTATGATTGTCATTCACGTCGGCACAAATGATGTTCGACTCCGTCAATCGGAGATCACAAAAGATAACATTAAAGAGGTGTGTGAGCTCGCAAGCATGATGTCAGACACTGTAATATTCTCTGGCCCCCTCACTGCTTATGTGGTGATGAGATTTATAGCAGATTATCATCACTAAATGGCTGGTTGTCTGAGTGGTGCCTGCAGAATGATATATTTTTATAAATAACTGGAAGAGTTTTGAGGGCAGACCTGACCTGTTGAAACGAGATGGTCTCCATCCCTCCTGGGCTGGGACTTCCATCCTGTCTAGAAATATGGCAAAAAGTCTTAATGCTAATGCTAAAACTTGACTCGCTGGGGCCCAGGTCAGGGAGCAGACAGTATGGCTTAACCAACTGTCTGCTTGCCGTCTCACATCGCAGAATACACAAAATGTACAACATGCAGTAATCCGTTCTCCCAAAACATCACAAAATAGAGACTGTGTCTGTCCCCCGGATTAGCAAACATAAAATAATGCGTAAACCTCTTGAAAGTAATTTAATAAACGTTAAACAAACTAAACAAATGAACAAAATACAGATAATCAACTGTTACGACTCGGATTGCTAAATATTAGATCTCTCTCTAATAAAGCACTTTTTGTTAACGATATGATAACAGATCATAAAATAGACATGCTCTGTTTGACAGAAACATGGCTAAAACCAGATGATTATATTGCTTTAAATGAATCTGTCCCCCAAGATTATTATTATAAACACGAGCCTCGTCTAAAAGGCAGAGGGGGAGGTGTCGCACACTTTACAATAACTCTCTTAGCATTTCCCAGAAGTCGAACTCTAAATATAATTCTTTTGAAGTCATGGTTCTTCATGTTTCAACACCTAATACTAAAGATAAAACACTTTTTAAATTGATTCTAGCTATTGTATATAGGCCTCCAGGGCACCACACAGATTTTATTAAAGAATTTGGTGGGTTCTTATCAGAACTAGTACTGGCCGCAGATAGACTCCTTGTCGTTGGTGACTTTAACATCCACGTAGATAACGTTACAGATGCCTTAGGAATGGCTTTCAAAGACACTCTTAACTCCATGGGCATTAGTCAACATGTGTCAGGACCCACTCACCTTCGTAATCATACTTTAGATTTAATACTGTCTTACGGTATAAATTGGACGACGTTAAAATCCTTCAGCAGAGTGAAGACATTTCGGATCATTATCTGGTATTATGTTTGCTTCACTGGCCTACGGCTGCAAATAAAACTCATTGTTACAAATATGGTAGAACAATAACTTCAACTACCAAAGATGCGTTTCTCGATAATCTGCCCGAATTGTCTCAAATCATGAGAAATAACGTTGAAGATCTTGACATTACCACTGAAAATTTTAATTCCACCTTCTCGGTAACGCTAGACAAAGTTGCTCCACTACGTTTAAAGAAGATTAAAAATGGCAGCCCCACCACCGTGGTATAATGAACACACTCAGGCTCTAAAGAAAGCGGCCCGAAAAATGGAGCGCAACTTTAAGAAAACTAAATTAGAGGTATTTCGTACAGCATGGAAGGATAGTATTCGAAAATACAGGAAAGCCCTAAAAACTTCTAGATCCGCCTACTTTTCATCACTAATAGAAGAAAACCAGCACAACCCTAGGTTTTTATTTAACACGGTGGCTAAATTAACAAAAAATAAATCGTCAGTGACTTCTGATCCTGTATATCAGCATAGCAGTGATGAATTTATGAACTACTTCACATATAAAATCCAAGATATTAGAGAAAAAATTATAACAATGCAATCAGAAGTGAAACCCGCTGAACAAACTAACTACAGCGCCCTTAAGGAGAAAATGCAATTATTTTATACCGTAGATCAAGATGAGCTGTCTAAAATTATTAGATCATCTAAATCAACAACATGCATACTAGACCCTATACCTACAAATCTACTGAAAGAGATGCTCCCAGAAATTATAGATCCTCTTCTTGGTATTATTAACTCATCTCTGACATTAGGACATGTGCCTAAAGCATATAAGGTGGCTGTTATAAGGCCCCTTGTCAAAAAACCCCAACTCGACCCTAGAGAACTAAGGAACTACAGGCCTATATCGAATCTACCTTTCATATCTAAAGTTCTGGAAAAAGTAGTTTCAACTCAATTATGCTCCTTCCTCCAAAGGAATGACATCAATGAAGAATTCCAGTCTGGATTTAGAGCATGTCACAGTACAGAGACTGCTTTGATCAGAGTTACAAATGATCTGCTATTGGCGTCTGACCGAGGTTGTATCTCGTTATTGGTGCTGCTAGACCTTAGTGCTGCATTCGATACCATTGACCACAGCACACTCCTACATAGACTCGAAAATTATGTCGGCATTAAGGGAATAGCTTTGAAATGGTTTAAATCTTATTTATCCGACCGTTTTCAATTTGTAGCAATAAACAATGAGGTGTCACGCAAATCGCAAGTCCAGTACGGTGTACCACAGGGCTCAGTCTTAGGGCCTCTGCTCTTCGCATTATACATGCTACCTCTAGGAGATATAATAAAGCGACACAGAGTTAGCTTTCACTGTTATGCTGATGATACTCAACTTTATATTTCCTCGAAGCCTCATGAAACACAGCAGTTCCATCGAATAATGGAATGCATAGTCGATATAAAAAACTGGATGAGTAACAACTTTTTATTACTGAACTCGGACAAAACGGAAGTGTTACTTATTGGACCGAAAACTGCTATAAGTAACAACCAAGAATACTGTTTAACTATTGACGGATGTTCCATAAAACCCTCGTCGTCAGCAAAGAATCTTGGCGTTCTATTCGATAGTAATCTGTCATTTGAGAGCCACGTCGCCAACACCTGTAAAATTGCGTTTTTCCATCTTAAGAATATATCTAAACTACGTCATATGCTGTCAATGTCAGATGCAGAGAAGTTAATTCATGCATTCATGACATCAAGACTAGATTACTGTAATGCACTGTTAGGTGGTTGCCCTGCAGGCTTATTACAAAAACTCCAATTGGTCCAAAACGCGGCAGCTCGAGTTCTTACACGTACAAAAAAGTATGAACATATTAGCCCGGTTCTGTCAACCTTGCACTGGTTACCTATAAAGCATCGCGTTAACTTTAAAATCTTGCTTATTACCTATAAAGCCTTACATGGTTTAGCTCCTCAGTACTTGAATGAACTCCTTTTGTATTACAGTCCTTCACGTGCATTACGCTCTCAGGCGTCCTGTCAGTTGGTAATACCTAGAATTTCAAAATCAAGTGCAGGTGGTAGATCCTTTTCCTATCTAGCGCCTAAACTTTGGAATAGTCTTCCCTGCACTGTCCGGGAGGCAGACACACTCTGTCAGTTTAAATCTAGACTAAAGACGCATCTTTTTAATCTTGCATACACTACTCTTCCATAATATAAATCTTCTGAGGGTTTAGGCTGCATTAGTTAGATCAACCGGAACCAAAAACACAACTGATGTACTTGTTGCATCAAAGAGTACAGAACAGTACTCTACTCTCAGCCAGTCTTGTCTCATTGTTCCAAGGTTACCACAGCGAGCAGGATGCAGTTCATGGCCTGACCTGATGGTAGAGCGGAGAATGGGAAGTGGGGACCTGACAAGAGCTGAGATGATAGAGCTGGATAAAGAAGGACGCGGTCTCTTGACATGTCTTCACCACAAAACTTCAAATGCTATTAGATTATTAATGATAATCTTAAACTATAATTTATTTTATTATTAAGTTTATTTATTTTATTTAGCCTTGTTGTGCAAGTTCTCTGGAGCTTGTGCAGAGGCAGCAGCTTTTGCCAGAGGGGAACTGGAATCCCCTGGTTGGGCCTGGGTTCTCCTGAGGTTTTTTTTCTCGATTAGAGTTTTGGGTTCCTCGCCACCGTTTGCATACTGTTTTTGCACTATCTGCCTGACCGGGGGGGCTGCTTTAGAATTTAAAGTTTTACTTAATTAATATTGCATATAGGAATTTATAGTCTGTTATATTTGACCTGTGCTTCTCTCTCCTTTATCCTAAATGTGTGCTCTCACTGAGCTGTGTGTGTGTGTTGTGTGTGTGTGTGTGTGTGTGTGTGTGTGTGTGTGTGTGTGTGTGTGTGTGTGTGTATGTCTGTGTACGTACGTGTGTGTGTGTGTGTGTGTGTGCGTGCGCATCCGTGTGTGTGTGTGTGTGTCTCTATGTCTATGTGTGTTAGTACGTGTGCATATTGTGTGTGTGGAGTGTTTTGTATGTGGGTATGTCTGTCTTCTGTGTTTTCAACCTTTTCTTGTTTTTGCAGGTACAACTTTA
Organism: Triplophysa rosa; assembly: GCF_024868665.1. Taxonomy (NCBI): domain Eukaryota; kingdom Metazoa; phylum Chordata; class Actinopteri; order Cypriniformes; family Nemacheilidae; genus Triplophysa; species Triplophysa rosa. The sequence continues at coordinate 8,925,704 of NC_079890.1, forward strand.
ATTATTTTGCTTATAGTCAATATGTCTCATGTACAGCTGCTTTGTAACAATGAAAATTGTAAAAGCGCTATATAAATAAAGTTGAGAGTTGAGTTGAGTAATAAAAAGCTTCTTCTCAATAAACAGCACAATGTGAGGTATCAGTTTTGTCCACTGCACAAACATTGTGGGATGAGTTAGGTCTTGGCCACCGCACGTTAGAGCTGCTCCCACCCTACCGTTGTTTAAAACCTTATTAAAAACCCACCTGTTCTCCCTGGCTTTTAATTCTTAGAGTTGTGCAGTGTAAAATGGTTTTATTGCTTCTATTTTAGTTTTTATTTATCAGTGTTTTCTTTGTAAGTCTTATGGATGCATATGTATATTGGTTCTATGCTATAATTGTTGTTGTACAGCACTTTGGTTGGCTTTGGCCATGTTTAAATGTGCTTTATAAATAAACCTGACTTGACTTGACTTGACATGGTGCTGGTCAAAGCAAACACAGATGATAGTGGCTTCTCAAGAAATGTGATCATGAGCCAGAAAGCTGTGTCCTTTGCCAACGATCTGGAACTCTTCATCTGGACATACTGAACAAAGCATTTGCATACCAGACAGTGAGGCCTGTCTGAGGTGAATGCAAACACAGCGTTCATCAGTTATTCATTATGTTGGCAATAGACATAACATGAGGTTTTTCTTGTTTTGTTCTTTGTCACCCTGCTCTTTAAAACAAACGCAAATGTAAAAATGCAAATATACCCAAATTTCATGTCTACCTACTCCTCCATTTTTAAATAGTTTCTTGAGTAATACTTAAACTAAAATACTGCTAAAATAATTATTGTGAATGATGTGCAGAAATGTAGGTGTTTGTAATGTTTACTGTAGGTAAATTTATGCTGCTTATTTCAAGAAAATATTATTGCTCTTATAATATCTTAAAGTGATAGTTCACCCAAACATTTAAATTCTGTCATCATTTACTCACCCTATTGTCATTTCAAAGAAGATATTTTGAAGAAAGTTGGTAACCAAACCCATTCACTTGCATTGGTTTTGTGTCCATACAATAGAAGTGAATGGGTGCCGCTGCAGTTTGATTACCAACTTTCTGCAAAATATCTTCTTTTGTGTTCTGCAGAAGAAAGTATGTCATGCAGGTTTGAAATGACAAGAGGGTAAGTAAATGATGAAAGAATTTTTATTTTAATTGTAAGCAATAGCAATGGAGTTTATAACAAAATATTCTGCTAGAGATCTGTACAACTGTACAGTAATGTCATTTGCAGCCAACCCTTTACTTGCAAATGCACATATGCAAACCACCAAACTGTAGTTATCTGGGGACAAAGGACAACAAACAAACTCATGCTATTTGGCACCAAACATAAAGGAGGTAATGTCAATTACCCTTTTCAAAATGATAAACGTTTTTGTATAGTTTCGTATCTCACCTTAAAAGCGTTGTACCTGTCGTCCATGGAGTGTTTGATCATGAGGTTTTTTAATGCAGCCACGGCCAGCTGCCTGATCTCTGGGCAACCCTGAAGTCCATCAGCCACCTCTCGCAGAAGCAGACCCACCAGAAAATGGTTCTTACAGTAATCCTCAGTCAGGCTGTACTCCAAACTCTGGTCTGAAACATTGAATCATTTCACAGTCACTGACGTGCAAAGCGGTACCTAATGCTAGCAATCTCTTGGGGGCTCGGTGGCCTTTGAAGAGCTCAACAGGCAACCCACTTTATTTCATGCATCTTAACAACGCGGTCCTGTTTGAATCGATGTATTTATGCAAATGGACTTTAACTTGAAGATGCAACAGGAAGCGGCATTTGGCCTCTTCAAGATTTGGACAGTGAATGGCATCCAAATGAAAAGACAGAATCTAGTGTTTGATGGCTGGCTGCTTTCAGATGTTGTCTGAAAGCTGACTTTACTGCATTCCAGACATCACAGAATAATAGAATCAGAAATTAAAGAGTGACAGAAAAACCTTGTGTTATGTGATACAGGATAAGTCAGAAAATACCCCATGGTGTTTTAATAACAGCCTTGGGAATAAATACTCAAATCGTGCTAAAAGATTTTAGTACAAAATAAAAAAAGACAGCATAACATGCCGCTTTTCATGTTTAGCTGGTCTTAGCTGATCCTAGACCAGCTTAAACCACCCAAGACCATCAAACCAGTGCATTTACTGTAATCAGAAATAAAAATACAATAGTTCCAAAAATCCACACAAGATGTTTCCGCACTTGAAATTCACTTGAAATTTAAAAGGGCAAGTGAAGACAGGGTGTTGCAGACAAATGTAACACTTGACACACAATTTCTTAAAAGACACTCAAATGTAACAACAACAAATTCAGACAGCGTGAAAGACTGTCCTTTTCACCTCAATTCATTCAAAACCTATTCTTTTATTCGAGCAAAGCAAACATGTGACATTTAATGAAAGGAAAAGCAAAGGCCTCTTTTTGGCGTCAGATGGAATTAGTACGTGACTGATAAGTAATGCAGGAGCATAGCATGAGATTTAGTGAAGTCATCTGGCGACTGGAGGTGCGTCTGAGTCGGAATCACCTACCTACGACGCCGAAACACTCCACCGCATACGAAATAAAATCTGAAATAATGAATAAAGGAAGCGATCATGCAGGATTGCTTTCATCAGCGGTGAATTTGTGAGAGACTATGTAAATGTGTGAAGAGTGTAAAACTAGCTTACTGCTTGCTGAATATTGTATACTGCCTAAAATTTTTCCTAAATATAGCATAATGAAATGCATTATGCAAAAATAAATATTTCAGCAGAATGGTGCATTGTTGGCACAAAATCAAATTGCATGTTTAATTTAGGTCGTGGCATCCAGCAACTGTATCTTAACAGTAAATTAAGAGACCGTTCCAGTTTTGCCTTTAAGCAGCCTGCATGTACTATGGTAATTCCAGCCCACTGTCTGTTGAACAGAAACAAACCTCAGGAATAACATACAGTCACCCAACAGCAATGTGAAAGACTTAGCGAATGTATTACAGTCAGGATTATTCCATTAAATATTTACTTTTGAAATTATCCTAAAATATATGTAAAAATATTAGCACTGTGTTGTTTAAACTTGAATGTGAACTTGTTTTCTCTGCAGTATTCAAGATCTGCAAACATTGCATCTTTTTTGTTATCTTGCTTATCCTGTTTCAATTTTCAGCAAATAAATTTGATTTGGAATTTGGAGAAATGTTGTCATTAGTTCACAGTATAAAATAAAAATGATAAATATGCAATAAATAGTAAATTCAGACAAACAAAGCAATATAATAATTTTGAAGTGTCTCTTTTTTTGCAGCTGTAGGTTGTATTCCAAAGGAATTTACATACAGATTAAACATATTTAACGCACTTGGACAAATGTGTCTCATTGTTCAAAATGACCCATGTTAATTGATTGCCAAGGTTTTTATCAGTTAGTTTAGTTTTTTATTTAAAAATAAACTTAAATGGATAGTTCACCCAAATATTTTAATTCTGTCATCATTTACTCACCCTCCACACCTGTTTTCATTTCTTTGTTCTGATAAACACAAAGGAGGACATTAGAAAGAATGTCAGTAACCAAACAGACTCATCCCCCATTTACTGTCATTGTGGGGAAAAATAAATACTATGGGAGTCAATGGGGGATGGGATCTATTTGGTTATTGACATTCTTCAAATTATCTTCCTTTGTGTTTAGCAGAACAACGAAATTTAGGGTGAGTAAACGATGACAGAATTTTCATTTTTAGACAGCCATGTTATGTTGTTAAATGAAAAGTTAGATAGTCTTATATGCTGGGTTCACACCAAAGGCGAACAATCGCGTTCCAAGCTCTTTATTACTTGCGGGAAAAGTTTGTTATTTTCACGTGAGTGATGCAATCTGACAAATATTTTCAACCTTCGCGGAAGACGAGATTGATGCGCGTTCGCTGCAATTGTGACGCCCAATTCGAGTCATTCGCATTGCCTGCCGCGAGTTCGCGTCTATACGCGCCTTTGCATTCACTTTGTATGTAATTTACTCGCGCAAATCGCTAATTTCGCATTTGGCGTGAACCCAGCATAAGAGAAACTTGATCATGTGTGTGTCTGGGTTTTCTGGTTTACGTCACACAACATTGCCAGTGAAGTCGTTAGACTGGGTTCGAGTCATGGTGCAATGGAGGGGAGGATGGGGTTGAGGGAAAGCCACGGCATGGTACCAGCACTAGTGATTGGAGACAGACCTACCCTGGACTCTTTGCAACTTGGTTCGACCAAACGCCATAGGCAGGTTTAGAGGAATGTAGTGCTCGTGGTTGCACACCGTCATGAGGAAGTCGAATTTCATCTCTGTTAGCACCTGTTGATAATAAAAAAGATAAATGCTATGAATGTGTAAAGAAAAACAGCTAATTAACCAGAAACAATGACATGGGGTGAACTATTTCAAGTGTGAAAAGCCTGTGAAATAAAGCATTTGTACACTCTTAACCCTAATTGTTGACTTTACTAGAAATTTGCGAGGAAACTCGTTGCACTAAACTATTTTAGTTTTTACACAGGTCGAAACGAAACATGTTTAGTTGAATTTACATATAATTTTAAGTTGGCAAGTCAAGTTTCCATTAGTAATCCAGATAGCAAGCAACCATTGAATCAATGTCACTTTTGCACCTGCAATTAATGTTGAAAAAACGTTGAAATTTCAACAAATCACCATTATTGTGATCAGTGTGATCAGTGTTTGATTTAGTTGGGCTCTTGACTCTGGACTTTCTTTAAAGGCAAGTTAGGCAACTCTTTCAATGTTTACAATAGTGTTTTAATAAGAACACTTGTACATTGATAAAGAAAGAGGTGTTTTGAAACGCTGAAGTTGGAAAAGTTTTCTTTATGATGAATGTCAGACAGTGGTAAAATTAAGCTTATTTAAATAATATTGGGGTTTGGTCCACTCATGACTGATGTTGAATTTTGGTTCACAATTATAAAAGTACAGTGTTGGGTCTCGGGTCTAGCACTTCTGGTTTTCTTCCGTATTGTCCTCTGTGTTTGTTTTGTTGGACACGTGACGCTGTTTTGACAGCTCGCCACGTGTTCAGAGTCCGCCTGCTTCACCCCTCCCCTCTCGTTACCTGATTTACTACTCATTAATTTTCACTGCTGTCACCTGGATCTTCCCTCAGTTTTCACTCACCACGGCTGGTTCCTTATTTTCTGCTCTGTCTCCTTTCCCTTTATATTCCTCGTGTTTTCCTTTGTTTGGCGTCAGACCTTTAGAGTTATTTTCTTCTGGTATCGATCGCTCTAGCAAACCTGTCTTGTCTTGTCTTGTCTTGTCTTGTCTTGTCTTGTCTTGTCTAGGCTTCCTTAAGCAACTATTTTTTTGAGATTATACTCACCTTGTCGTGTCGTGTCGTGTCGTGTCGTGTCTTGGCTCCAGTGTTTAGCTCACACCCGGGTGTCTGCACTTCATTACCAGTGTCTACTCAGGGATTGCTTCTGCCATCTCGTGGGGGTTCCAGCCGAGTGGGTTCTACTCCAGTTCTGGGAGTCTCTGGCCGAGGAGGATCTCCCCGGTGACGAAGGATTCTTTATATGGAGTACACTCACCTTCAGGGGACTTGCTATTTTCAAGTTTGTCTGGCCTTGTGGATCACTCAACTCTAGTGGATCTCTCAGCGCAAGGGGGCTTGCACGGCGGATTACTTTGAGAACTCCCATCTCAAGGATTATCTTTCCCTCACCGGCTGGTCTCGGAAGCCCTGGTGGCGCTTAGCCACATCGGTCACGGAGACCGTTTGTTGACTGGAGTTTTTTAACCCTCCACCACGAGGTGGTAATTTCCCCAAGGACTTTATGAACTCTATTACCTCTCTTGTTGTGTGTCCTCTCCCGGCCGAGCGCTCGAGCCCCTAGTCCCGTGCTTGCCCTGTATGTTGCCAAGTTTTTCCCGCTGCAGCGGTTGTTACTCTCTGTTGACTGTCTCGTTGAGTTGCCAGTGACCATTATTAAAATAATTTGTATCCTGCACTTGACTCCTTAATCTCTGTATGTCAGGAATCACTTATCAAATTTAAGTAAAAGTTGCTGACACACATGAACACTCATCATACAAACCTCAACAATGGTGACAATCATCAAACTAATTGAGATAAACAGATCAACTACAATGCATGCTAGGAGTCTTGAATGAGTTTTGTACTATGATGTTACCCAGCATGCATTGCAACATGAAGCTTTCTTTTGTTGATGGTCACCATTGTTGAGTTTTGTGTGATGACTGTTGTTGCCTAAGTGTGTCAGTAATATTTTTGATTATTCTGTAGCAGTACTTTACACTTTTAATCGTCACCATTGTTGAGATTCGTACAAAGAATCTCATGATGTTATTGTGAGTGGACGTATCCAAATAGCTGCTGCAAGACAAAACAGAAGAATTGGGTCTAATTGCTGAATCAAACTGCCACACAATCTCATGTAATCTATGACTGCAATAAGGCTTTAACTACTATGGCTCAAACGCACACAGTTAAAGCAGTCTGTAACAATACAGAGGCAAAGGTCAAGAGCCCAGCTAAAGAAAACACCCATCTCAATAATGGTGACTTAACATTAATTTTCTAAATGACAGAATGAAATGTTCCTCAAACATTTACTTAACCAAGAAATGTTCTTAAAACATTACAAATGTCTAAGCAACGTTTTTAGAACAAACTTTTATTAGCTGGAATGTTCCCATCTTTCCTTCATCTCAAAGTGAATGCATTAAAGACTTGCCAAAAGCTGTGTGCATTCTCTTTGGACATGCTTAAAGTTTTAAAGGCTTGCCTCAAGTTTGAATGGTTATACAATGGTCATACTCAATAAAAGTAATAACAAAAAAAAGGAATAATATGTACTAATGATTTTCAGTAAACATTACTAATGGAAACTTGACTTGCCAACTTAAAATGATATGTAATGTTTAGTTTCGACCTGTGTAAAAACTAAAATAGTTTAGTGCAACGGGTTTGCTTGCAAATTTCTAGTAAAGTCAACAATTTGGGTTAAGAGTGCACGCAAATTTCTAGTAAAGTCAACTATATGGGTTAAAATTTGTGAATACCTGAAGGTCATGGGAGCGAAACATTAAATGTTTTTTTTAAATGGTGTGCAGAGAAGCAAAGTCTACTTTGACCGCTTGTGAAATGTTTGATTACAAATCGAGTACACCATAAAATCTTAACAGCATTGTCTATTATAGAGGGCCCTGTATAATAGGAACTAGCACTGCACTGACCATAAAATGGAGTGAAATTAACCATATCATGGAGCACCATTTTGCCTACCTTTGGGTCTTTAAGGCTGAATCCACACATGTAGTCATTTATCAGACTGAAAGCAAATCCTCTGTTTATAAATGTGAGGCAGCGCTGTGGAGGGAGACAAACTTAGTCATGCAAAACCATAATATAACAGGCTGATCTGAAAAGTAAAATAAAACTTTAGACTTGAAGCTAACAATATAAACCAGGGCTGCGTTTCTCGATAACGTTGTCTCTTAGCGTGCTATGAAGAGTCAAAAGGTACACCTTAACCACAGGTATACCTTTTCTACGTGTGTTCCCCGAACTATACCCTAGGAGGTTACTTTCCTACGTGCCACGTTAACAGGTGCTGTCCATGGCGGTGGTGCTGAATTAATGGATATCGATTGTTTGACGATCTAATTGCTAATATGCATGCACTGTTTCACTGCGTTATATAAGATAGCTGTGTTATAAAAGACGCACTTCAAAATAGTTGAAATTGCATTTACTACGGCTCATAGAATCTTATAAAAATAATCCAAATTGCAAACTAAATCCAACCCTAGATAGTTTATTTAATTTTGAAATGCTAAACCGCTACCAAAATGTAACCTATCATGCCTCAACTGCCACACTCACACTGGTCTTTCAAAGGGACATTTATATCAGGGGTTCCCGAACTCTGGGTCATGAGGAGGGCCATCACTTGGCTGTTGCGGTGCATTAAAAAAAGTTTATTCCAGCAATATACTTCACACGTTTATTGTGCTTGGACACTGGATGCGCAAGCGGCGCGTTCACAGTGTGAAACATATGGCCGCTTTTATTAAAACATTAAAATAAAATCAACATTATTAATCACACTTACAATATCAAGGGGAATAATATAAACAAGTATGCCATCATTGTGCAACCCTAAAATAAGGTATCTTGATATTGCAATTAAACTTATACATTCATGACAAGACAAATTAAAAGTAAAGGGAGTGAATCTGTGTTTTTCCCTTTTTTTTAAATTAAAAGGTGTGCCATGAGATAGCATACCTTTGATTATACTTGTGTTTGGGAACCCCTGATTTATATTCTCATAATATATGTTGCTATAGTGTCTGTATTTACTCCATCGCTGGTTGGTCGATCCAGGACGATTCCTGCCCTGTCCCAACAGCCCACTTCTAAGAGTTTTCTCTCTCTCTGGGTGTTTATCACAGCCGCTCTCACCCTCTACACCAGGGGTCACCAATTAGCGGACTCCGGTACGAATGCGGACCGCGAGATGCGTCCGTCCAGACCTCAAAGCCTTTTGACATAATAAATAAATGAACGCCTAACATTATTTTCTAATGCAATCAAATTTATACCAGGCACATCAAGGTCCACTCAGTAGCAGTTTGGGTCCTATGGCGCCACGGACAGTTAACATAATGCGCACTGTTGCTACGTTCAGACGCCGATGAGTGAAGAGAGCCGTGCCAGACTCACTGCACAGCGCGCAGACAGATGTAACTGTCAGTGACTGAAAAACAATGTCCTTTTCAAAGGTTAGAAAAGTTGACGCTGAAAACCATGTTTTCCGAGATGAATTTATTCTTCCTGCATCGACATGCACGAGGCCGGTTTGTCTCATTTGCGGTTATCAAAAGTGGAAACCTTAAACGGCATTATGAAACTAGACACTATGAAGAAACTTGCCCGCAGCAGTCTTGAGGTAAGGACACGGAAATATATTAGCTAAAATCCCAGTAGTAGTGATCTACACGGGTCCTCCCTCATTCACTCACTTACCGCCCAGCAACGAGCATATGAATGTTCACTAAGAATACAGTGGATCTTAGGAAAACTTAAAAAGCCCTTTACTGATGGGGAAATAGTAAAAGAGTGCATGGAGGCTTCGTGTGAAACACTTTTAGAAGGAAAATAAAGACATGAACTAAAAGAAAATATTAAACAAACCACCCTTTCAGCTGCAACAGCCACAAGAAGAGCTGAAATGTTATCAGAGGATGTTCAGTCACAACTTGATGCTGCTATTTGTTAATTTCAGTTCAACAACACTTTAGTTTTCTTTTAAAGTTGTTAATGTTGAAATGAATGTATGTTCAGTGCAGGTTTAGAGTAGGGATGGGCGATATGGCCCTAAAACTCTATCACGATAATTCCTGGTATTTGTTGCTATAACGATAAAAATGACGATATATCCATAACGCCATCCACCGCTGTTTTTTGCGTCAAGTGATAGTAATTGCATGTAGTCTAGATGTCATGGTCGACAAAGCTGAGAGAGACCCAAATGCGGGGAAAACAAGCTTTATTAGTAAGAGGCAACAGTCAATAATCCAAACAGCCAGGGAACGCTCAGCTGCGGGAAGCAGAAAGATACACCACCGGAACGGTTGAGAACTCCAAAGAACGTCGAGAATCCACCGCCGGGGTAAGAGGTCAGTCGTCTGGGTTCGAGGGTCTTCCTCGAACCAACTCTCACAAGGAGAGAGAAGTGGTAGGTCGTGGCGAAGATCGCGCCCCTGATGCGACTGTAGTTAGGTCGGGTGTGGAGCGACAGAGAGCAGACCTGGGACGTGATGGGAGAGAGGTGAGAATACACTGGAAAGGCTAAGGAAAACAGAGTCAAGAGAAGCACGTTCGTGAAGGCAAAACGACTAGAGGAGCTAGGACTAAGGCTATGACTAGGACTGTGGCAAGGCTAAGGCTAAGGCTAAGAAACACTAAGGAAATAACAAGAAGCTATAGGTGAGCCGCAGCAGCACCTAGGTCAGTCTGAGGTGGAAACACACAATGGTCAGACACAGGACAAGAAACATCGAGGGATTATAAAGGAAACCTAGATGGGATGGAATAATCAACAGGTGTAGGACAATTGCGGGAACAAGCGGGCTTAATGAGGGAAGTGAGAACAGGAGTGTGAGAGCTGAGTGGAAAAACACCAGTGCAAGGAAAGCCCTAACAGAGACACAAGGGCGGGAACAATGACGCAGACTCCGAGCACGTGGTCAGCCGTCAGTAGACAGTTTCCACGTGCTCGACAAAAACAAGACCGTTCCCGTGGAGACAATTACCCCGACCTGACCTGAGTCGTGACAGTACCCCCCCCCACCAGCGCCCCTAGGCATCCCTAGGGGAGGGATCTCACCTCGTCTCCGGTGGAAGTCCACGATCAACGACCGGTCCAGCACATCCCGAGATGGTATCCACGTCCTCTCCTCTGCGCCATAACCCTCCCAGTCCACCAAGTACTGGAAGCCCCTGCCGCGGCGGCGAATGTCCAGTAGTCTCTTAACAGTATACACCGGAATCCCATCCACGAGCCGCGGGGGAGGGGGGGTGGGCCGAGAACTGGCAGGGTTGAGATGAGATATGACTACAGGCTTAACCCTGGACACATGAAATACAGGGTGAACTCGACCAAGAGTAGGAGGAAGCTTGAGCCGCACGGCCACTGGATTAACCACCTTGACGATACGGAATGGCCCAATGAACCTGGGAGCCAGCTTGCGTGAAGGCACCTGGAGAGGCAGGTCCTTGGTGGAAAGCCATACCCGTTGACCGCACACATAGGGGGGGGAGAAGTCCGGTGACGGTCGGCCCCTGCTTTGGTCCTCAGAGAGGTTCAGGCCAAAACCTCTCTGGCCATTGTCCAAGTCCGGTGGCACCGTCGGACAAAGGCCAGAGCTGAGGGAACCACAGCATCGAGTTCCTGAAGGGGAAATAGAGGGGGCTGATATCCAAGAGAGCATTCAAATGGAGACATACCTGTGGCAGAGACGGGAAGGGAGTTGTGAGCGTATTCCACCCATGAGAGCTGTTGGCTCCAGGAGCCGGGGTTGTTGGATGTCAGACAGCGGAGTCTCCGTCCGAGTTCCTGGTTGGCTCGCTCGCACTGTCCATTGGTCTGAGGATGGAAGCCTGAGGAGAGACTCGTAGAGACCCCGATCTGCCTACAGAACTCTTTCCAGAACCGGGAGGTGAACTGAGGACCCCTATCAGACACAACGTCGACCGGAAGACCGTGGAGCCGGAAGACGTGGTCCACCATCAGTTGGGACATCTCCCGGGCGGAGGGAAGCTTGGGAAGAGGAATAAAATGGGCCGCCTTGGAGAACCGGTCCACCACCGTAAGGATAACGGTATTGCCTCTTGACAGGGGAAGGCCAGTCACAAAGTCCAGGGCAATGTGTGACCAGGGTCGGGAGGGAATGGGAAGGGGCCGGAGCAGACCTGCAGGTGGGCGGCTAGAAGTCTTGCTCTGAGCGCAGACCGGGCAAGCCAACACGAACTGTCTGACATCATCGGGAGCCGACGGCCACCAAAACCGTTGACGTACGCACGCCAGGGTTCCCTTGAGTCCTGGATGGCCGACCAGCCTGGAAGAATGACACCCCTGGAGGACCTCCGGCGTCAGTTCAGAGAGGATTCATAGATGGCGCCCACCCGTAATCTCCGTTCTACGGGTGGGCGTCGGCTTTTGCCGGGCAGTGAATAACTAAATGACCCGCCTTGCCACAATAAAAACAAAGACCGTCCATGAGTCGTTGGTGCTTCTGGGCCGGGGTTAGGCGTGACCGCCCGATCTGCATGGGCTCCGAGTCCGGTTGAGGGTGGTGGGTGGGGTTGGCGTCCCGGCTAGCCTCACGGATGGTGTCCCGGCTGGACTCACTGCGTCGCCAGGAGGGTGGAGAGGAGCGCCGCCGGACAGTTATCCGGCTCTCGACTCGGAGGCAGAGATTGATCAGCTCCTCCAAATCACGAGGGGAATCCAGTGCTGCGATCTCATCAGCGATGTTGGGGTTAAGGCCATCGAGACAGCATGCGCATAGCACCCCTGCATTCCAGTCACAAGCCGTGGCTAATGTCTTGAAGCGAATAGCATAGTCCGTGATCGTGCCTCTTTCCTGGACAACACGTGAGAGCTGCTCCGCCGCCTCGTCACCACGAACCGACCTATCGAACAGGCTAGTCATCTCCTCCCGGAACTCTCGAAAAGAATGGCAACAAGGGTCCTGGGCCTCCCACACCGCGACCCCCCATTGGCGTGCTCGTCCAGTCAACAAGGTGAGTATGAACGCTATCCTGGTCTCCTCTGTCGAATAACGGCGTGGTTGGAGGGCGAACACCAGAGAGCACTGCGATAGAAACGCCCGACAGGAGTTGGGATCCCCGTCGTAAAGTGGGGGACTGTTGGCATGGGGCTCTGGATCAGTTGAGGCTCCGCGTGGTGGAGAAAATGGTGATCCCGCAGTGCCGTCGGTACCACGGAGAAGTTCCGAAACCTGACGCTGCAATGCCGCCACTTGCCTGTGAAGGGCATCAACCTCCTGGGCGGAGGCGAGGCGCAACGCCTGCTGTCCCAGCAGAACGCCCTGTTGTTGAAGCGCCGTGCGTAAGGGATCCGGTCCCGCTGGGTCGTGATGTTGGTCTGACCGTTCTGTCATGGTCGACAAAGCTGAGAGAGACCCAAATGCGGGGAAAACAAGCTTTATTAGTAATAGGCAACAGTCAATAATCCAAACAGCCAGGGAACGCTCAGTCGCGGGAAGCGGAAAGATACACCACCAGAACGGTTGAGAACTCCGAAGAGCGTCGAGAATCCACCGCCGGGGTAAGAGGTCAGTCGTCTGGGTTCGAGGGTCTTCCTCGAACCAACTCTCACGAGGAGAGAGAAGTGGTAGGTCGTGGCGAAGATCGCGCCCCTGATGCGACTGTAGTTAGGTCGGGTGTGGAGCGACAGAGAGCAGACCTGGGACGTGATGGGAGAGAGGTGAGAATACACTGGAAAGGCTAAGGAAAACAGAGTCAAGAGAAGCACGTTCGTGAAGGCAAAACGACTAGAGGAGCTAGGACTAAGGCTATGACTAGGACTGTGGCAAGGCTAAGGCTAAGGCTAAGAAACACTAAGGAAATAACAAGAAGCTATAGGTGAGCCGCAGCAGCACCTAGGTCGGTCTGAGGTGGAAACACACAACGGTCAGACACAGGACAAGAAACATCGAGGGATTATAAGGAAACCTAGATGGGCTGGAATAGTCAACAGGTGTGGGACAATTGCGGGAACAAGCGGGCTTAATGAGGGAAGTGAGAACAGGAGTGTAAGAGCTGAGTGGAAAAACACCAGTGCAAGGAAAGCACAAACAGAGACACGAGGGCGGGAACAGAGCAGACTCCGAGCACGTGGTCAGCCGTCAGTCGACAGTTTCCACGTGCTCGACAAAAACAAGACCGTTCCTGTGCAGACAATTACCCCGACCTGACCTGAGTCGTGACACTAGACCCTCAGAAAAACAAATATTATCAAAAAGTAAAACTTACCCCAAATCAAACAGCTCCTAAAATATACCTACAGTATTTTTGTAAATATAAAATATAATAGTGAGATTCGACTTCAAAAAGGTTGTAGTAAAGAAAAGTTAAATGAACTAAAGCTCAATAAACACATCATGTCATACCTAAAACTGTATATATTCTATTGTTGGGTGTAAACGATCGATCGCATCACGCTGTCAATCACTCTCTCTTGAACTGTGTGAAGTGAACCTTCTCTTCTCACAGCAACATACATGACTATGACTCGCGCTACAGAAAGAGAACAGAAAAATGCGGATAAAAGAAATCTAATTAAATAATCCATGCTTTTATACGCTCATAAATGTATTTAAAATAACATAATACAAACTCACATTTTGTACTGTATGTAAACAGGCAGCAGTGCCGTGCACGCTTTGTCGCTATGAAAGCACATTTGGGTGCGAGCTGCGCACGGGATGCTCCGTTCCTCCTGTATATAACAGGCAAGAAATCATATTAAACAATTTGCGCACGCGCGCATAACATCTAATGAATGTTTAAATAAATACTTTTAGCCAAACTAAATGTTGTGGTGTAACATATTATGACTATCAACGAATACTTAACAAACAAATTAAATAAAACGAAAGTGAAACTAAACATTAACTCGGATGCATCTACAGTGCCAAACTAAATGAGATTTAGAGCTCGTCTTTTAGTGCAAACTCTTTCTCAGCTTCACGTCCGCCCTCCACTATACCTGTTTTCGCTTCACATGAGCTGTGAATGGGTCTCACAAAGAAATACGTAATCAACTAGAATTTATCGTTTATATCGCGGGAAGACTAATTCCTATCGTGTGGGGAATTTCTACCGGTATATCGCAAACGATATAATATCGCCCATCCCTAGTTTAGAGATTAGGCCATTTTGCACATTTTCCTTCATTATATTGTTGTCAGAAATTGTTATTCCGTCGTATAGATATGAAAAGACATGTTTATTTCTTTGGTCTGCCAAAAACCATCAATTCATGTTTTTAGGTATTTAATTGTCCGGACCTCGGCTGGTAAGGAGGGTTCGTTTACTGGACCTCAAGCAATTTTAGTTGAAGACTGCTGCAATACACGACGGTGTTCGGCAACACGACGTTGCGTCACGGCGAGATCCAATGTCGAGGATAATCAGCAGCCTAAGCACTCTCAATCGACGATGCGTTGTGCTACATCATCGTTTGGGTATTATCACAGCCGCTCTCACCCTCTACAAGATGGTGTTCGGCAACTCAACATTGAGGCGAGACCCAATGTCGAGGATAATCATTAGCCTAAGCATTCTCAATCGATGGTGCATTGTGCTACATCATCGCCAGGCAGGTAAAACAGCAGAGCCGATCTCCTCTGCGGGGGCCCTCCCACAGCGAGGGATCCACACTGCCAGCCATCGATCCACCCCCCGGGGGGTCAATGAAGCAGAACGTACCCCTAGCCTCCCTGTCTCGGTCCCTGGGAGCCTGACAAGAGCTTCTCAAACCATCATGGTGACTACGGGATACGATCCATCTTGGCTACGCGGTCCAAGTCCCCAGACACCCGCCCAAGTGTCGGGGCATCCTCTCAAACCTCAGTCAGAGGCAAGGATGCTCCCGTGCTTCGGGCCGAGGTCGCCAACCCTCTGGAGAGGAAGCGATTGCGCTCGTCCCTCTAGCCGAGATGTTCAATGGGTTTTACAGCCCGTACTTCATCGTCCCCACAAAAGGGTGGTTGCCTAGATCTGCGGACCCTGAACAGGCACCTACTCAAGCTGCCGTTCAGGATGCTCACGCAGAAGCGCATCCTGGCATCTATCAGATGTCATGATTGGTTCATGGCAATCGACCTGAAGGACGTTCACTTTCATGTCTCGGTTCTCCCTCGTCATCGCCCGTTCCTACTGTTCGCTTTCGAGGGTCAGGCATATCAGTACAGAGTCCTCCCTTTCGGTCTGTCCCTGTCCCCACAAGTCTTCACGAAGACCGTGGAAGCCGCCCTCACTCCCCTTAGGGAGAGAGGTGTGCGGGTACTAAACTATCTCGACGACTGGCTCATTTTGACACACTGTTATGTACACACAGGGACCTAGTGCTTCGGCACCTAAATCGATTGGGACCACAGGTCAACCGAGAAAAGAGCAAGCTCTCCCCTGTGGGGAGCATCCTCTTTCTTGGTATGGAACTCAACTCTTCCATTCAATGCGACTGACTACAGAGCACGCTCAGTCAGTGTTGAACTGCCTGAAATATTTCAAGCAGTCAGCGGTCCCCCTGAAACAATTTCAGAGGCTCCTGGGCACATGGCATCCTCGGTGGTGATACCCCTCGGGTTGATGCACATGAGACCGCTCCAACACTGGCTACAGAGTCGAGTTCCCTGGAGAGCGTGGCACACCGGCAGCAGGCGGATGGTGATTACGCCTCTCTGCCGACGTACCCTAACCCCTTGGTCTTCAATGACCTTTCTACGGACAGGGGTCCCTCTCGGGCAGGTCA
Source organism: Triplophysa rosa (assembly GCF_024868665.1). Classification (NCBI taxonomy): domain Eukaryota; kingdom Metazoa; phylum Chordata; class Actinopteri; order Cypriniformes; family Nemacheilidae; genus Triplophysa; species Triplophysa rosa. Next base: position 8,941,829 of record NC_079890.1, read on the forward strand.
CGAGGCGCGTCGTGGTGATGACAGACGCCTCCCTCCAGGGTTGGGGTGCCGTGTGCAATGGGCACGCAGTGTCGGGGCGATGGACGGGCCCCCGCCTGCGCAGGCATGTCAACTGCCTAGAGTTGTGGGATGTGCTACGCGCACTGAAGGGGTTCCAACCTCTCGTGCAGGACAAGCACGTGCTGGTCCGGCGGACAGCACAACTGCCATAGCATATTTAACCGCCAGGGAGGCGTTCGCTCATGGCAATTAACATGACTCGCCCGACGCCTCCTCTTGTGGAGTCCGCAGGCGAGCAGATCCCTACGAGCCACACATATCCCAGGCGACCTGAACCAGACAGCCGATGCGCTCTCTCATCAGTCGACGCCTCGTGGAGAGTGGCGACTCCACCCCCGCGCAGTCCAGCTCATTGGGTACAGTTCGGGCGGGCTCAGGTAGACCTGTTCGCCTCCCTGGACACCACCCATTGCCCGCTATGGTACTCCCGTCCGAGGCCCCCCTCGGCACGGATGCTCTAGCGCACAGCTGGCCGTGGGACAAGAGGAAGTACACCTCCCCCCAGTGAGCCTCATTGCACAGACCCTGTGCAAGGTCAGGGAAGAGGAGCATCAAGTGTACTAGTTGCGCCAGACTGGCCCAACCGGACTTGGTTCTCGGAGCTAAGGCTCTTGACGACAGCTCCCCCCTGGCCGATTCCCCTGACGAAGGACCTACCTTCCCAGGGGAAGGGCACGTTATTGCATGCCAGGCCAGACCTCTGGAACCTCCATGTCTGGCCCCTGGACGGGACGAGGAGATCCTGAATGGCCTACCCGCTGCGGCGGTTAAGACCATCACTCAGGCTAGGGCTCTGGCCACTAGGCAGCTATACGCCTGTAAGTGGTGCCTCTTCTCGTCCTGGTGCTCTTCTCGGAGAGAAGACCCGCGGAGTTGCTTGATCAGGAACGTGCTGTCCTTCCAGAGACTAGAGAGTAATCTCTGCCCCTTCCACACTGAACGTGTATGTAGCCGCTCATCACGACCCAGTTGCTGGTAAGTCTCTAGGACAGCAAAACCTGATCATTTGGTTCCTAAGGGGCGCGGGAAGGCTACCGCCTCACCTGCGCTCCGTACCCTCTTGCGACCTTGATGCGGTCCTGGAGCCCCTCGGAGATGCCACTCTTTCTCACCTCACAATGAAGACGGCTCTCCTGATGGCGCTCAAGAGGGTAGGGGACCTACAAGCATTCTCCGTGTCCACAGATTGCCTAGAACTCGGGCCCGGTGATTCTCACGCTATCCTGAGACCCCAGCCCAGCAAAGTTCCCACCACTCCCCCTAGACACCAGGTGGTGAACTTACAGGCGCTCCCCACCGGGGAAGAAGACCCACCCCATCCGTGTTGTGTCCAGTACGTGCATTGCGCCTCTACTTGGACCGCACACAGAGCCGCAGGAGCTCTGAGCAGCTCTTTGTCTGTTTTGGAGATCAGCAGAGGGGGGGCTGTCTCAAACAGAGATTGGCGCACTGGATCAGGGACGCCGTCACTACGACGTACCTGTCCTAAGATCGCCTGTACCCACTGGGTGAGAGCTCTCTCCACACGGAGTATAGCCTCCTCGTTGGCACTGGCTCGAGGCGCCTCTCTGGCAGACATCTGCAGAGCTGCGGGTTGGGCTACACCCATCACCTTCGCGAGGTCCTACAGTCTCGGCATACTAAACTAGCCTCCCTTCTTCTCCCACTAGGTGAAGAACAGGCACTCCATCCATCACTATGCAAGCACCTCCTGCGGGCGTGCTTGGGCAGAGCAGCCCTGCCCCTTAGGCCGGGTACCAACTGAGTTATCCACAACATAGCTCTAACCAGACCTAGTGCTACCGGACGTTGTAACCCCCCAGCAGGGCGGTTCCGTCTGATGTATCTTCATGATTGGTTCCCACCTTGGTAACCCATGACCTTCCCTAGGTGGACCTCCACCTCGCAGTTAACTCCTTCAGTCCGCACATTCTTCCCATGAGTTCATCCCCATCGGTGAGACCATGTTGGTATCTCCACTAAACTCCTCCCTACGATAGGAAGTGGTCTCTGTAGTGCATCCCCCACTTGAGGAAGTAGCGCTTACCCAGTGGCCTTACGGTACCAGGCGGCTTCTTGCTGTTAGAGAAACAAGGCCGCCGCCTGTGAGGCCGAAGGCAGGGGCCTTCCCACCTTTCAAGAAAAGCTCTGGGACCCCCTACCTAACCACTGGTAGGTTACAATTTCGTGGTAGCGCTCACGGCTGACACGCCCAGGCTAGTCACCATCGCTTCACTAGAGATTGTGACAGGGCACAGTGTTGTGCCGTTTTCCATAGGAACCCCATCTGTCGGCTCGACACAACGTCGAGAGACCGACAGAAAGGGAACGTCTTGGTTACGGATGTAACCTCAGTTCCCTGATGGAGGGAAGGAGACGTTGTGTCCTTCTTGCCACAACACGTGCTGTCCTCTGCAGCAGTCGTGAGAGGTCTCAGGCTCCTCAGAACAAAGGTGAATGAATGAAGCACGCCGTCTCCCTTTTATACCCGGATATCCGGGGGCAGAGTCCGGCATGCAAATTTCATTCTCCAATTTTCATTGGCCTTTTCTAAATAGTCGGAAGCGATTGGTTCTCAAGGACGAACCCCATCTGTCGGCTCGACACAACATCTCGTTCCCTCCATCAGGGAACTGAGGTTACATCCGTAACCAAGACGTTTTCTCACAGTGGCCACTAGTGGGGTTAACTCTTAACAGTGATAAGGTGTAGCTAAGAGCGCTCCAGACCAACCTTCCGAACGTATGACTTACAGAAGGTATACTTAACTAAGAACATTTTGGGAAACACATAATAACGATAAGGTACAGCTTAAGGTATAACTTAAGAACGACGTAGCATTAAGAAGGTTTCGGGAAACGCAGCCCAGAACTTCTGAATGATCTGAAAATTCTGAATGATCCGGAGATAAAAAGCTGACTAGATTGAGTGAAAAGTAGCTTTAGAAAAGATTTTTAATCACAATCCTATTATTCTTAACTGACCACAGAAAAAAGCATCTTAAACACGCATGCACGCACACACACACACACACACACACACACACACACACACATGTCTGGTTTACTATCTCCGTGGGGACAGTCCATAGGCGTAATGTCTTTTATACTGTACAAACTGTATATTTTATCCCCTACCCCTAACCCAACCCCTAAACCTAAAGATCATAGAACACTTTTTGCATTTTTAGATTTAAAAAAATATTGTTCTGTACAATTTATAAGCTTTTTTGCCCATGAGGACCTCAATTTTGGTCCCCACAGTGACACGAGTCCCCATGAGTTGGTGTGCATTCAGGTTTTGGTCCCCACCGGGATATACAAACATGAACACACACACACACACACACACACACACACTGTAAACAAGCCCAAATTATAAAAAGCACATAACAATAATGTTCATGAATATTTCATTTTTAAAGCATAAGGTAATGAATCACCAGTTGCAGTTAACTGTGCTAAGACAAGTGAATATTTGTACTTTTTCACTGGAAAAGCATGTCATCATTCAAAGTATGAATCTGCATGAATCAAAGTATGAAACCACACAGATTCCGCCTCATTGGCTTTACATTATTTCATTTTCATTATTACACTGTCTACACCAGACACGACACAAAATCATAACATATTACAAAAGCTATCTTTCCATGTTATTTAGAGCAATACACAAGAGCTACAATTCGATTCTATTTTAGAAATTATTAGAAGTTGTGGATACAGTGTTAGTGTGAATGCCATCTGTTGAGGTTCATACCTTAGAGAAAGACGAGAGTAAGACCTGACCTTAATAAAGTTTCAAGAATTAGAACTGAACAGTTACAGTAGGCCTGACTCTTTAAGTCTGACCTTAATGAAGCAAGCAAGGCTGAAGTTGACACAACGGGCCTCCTCAGGAATCTCCACGTAGCGGATGGTAATGTGCGGCATGATTGACAACAGCAGAGACTGCAGAGCTTGGTGGAAAGATTCGGGAAATCTCTGTGCTCGAGGCATCTGTAATACAGGTGATTTTTACCTTGTTAAATGTCTTAAAGAATTCTGCTAAGTTTCAGTATAAAGAGAAAACAAATTAAAAAAAAAAAAACAGCAACTGAAAATCTAAATGCATATATTGCACATTTAGTGTATAGATTTTACATTTGAAGAAATATAGAAAAAATTACAAGTTTTTGCAAAAAAGATAAATAATACATTTTGAAAATCATGTTTTTTAGTCTGTTATGTTTTTATTGTTTAATTGTGTTAGTTAATGTCACAATCCAGAGCTTTATTTATCTGCTTTGAGAGAGTTTCTTTTTCAGGGTTGCTTTGGCTCTGTCGCAAACAGTTTGCCTGTGAGGGAGTACACTGCTGGCATCACACGTCCATAACGTGCGCCAATGTTAATTAGACACTGGGCTACTGTATGAAATCCATCTCCAGAAACTACGTCAAAGGGCCGCAGATCTTGACAGCACAAATCAACACAAGCGTCTGTGACCTCGGACTTGACATGTGCTGGTACTTTACTTTTGAGGAAAGTGGTAATGGACGCGTCATCCTTTTTCTTAGACCCCCCCAAGCCCACAAATATGTCTTGACATGCTGGAAGTGCCCGTTTTGTGGCTCTCATGTTTGTTTGTTTTTGTACACGTGTTACACTTCACGTAGCCGATACTGCTGCTGTTGTCTCTTGCTGCAACTATATCTGAGAACCGGTCCCAAACTTTAGATTTAGCAGCTTGACCCTCCTTTTTTTAAATTACGTAAATTCCCAACCTTAATTTCTCCTGCACCTCGCCTTCCATCTTCACTTTTTTATTTCTTCATTTGTTGTTGTTGAGGCTGACGGCAGGAGCTGTTTGGTGCTTTCGTGACGTGAGGCCAAAGGTTTGGCCGGGGGTCGGGGACATCACGGAAGTTACGCTGCTACGTACTGTAGGTCTACGTATTGTAACCTTATCATAGAACCTAATAAAATATGAAAATATATATTCCCAAATATTTAATATAGGCTATAGGGAATTGCACGCAACACACATGTTTTTTTTATTTTTTTATTATTAATGACCCACCCCAACCCGCCCCACAACTAAAGTGACAATTTATTTACCCGCCCCGGCCCGCAGGTTATGAGACGACCCGCGCATCACTATTAAGGGCTCAGCATACTACATTCGAAATTGAAAAACGACCGTCTGTGACCTGATTTCAAACAAAATCTGGTCGCAATTCGTTTCACTAGTTCGCCGCAGCAAACCAAACAGAACTCTCCGGGAAAGTTCGTTTTGGCCGGTAAACACCCTCGAGCCACCATTGGTCCATGGCCAATACGTAATAGGTGGGTGTGTTTATGTAGCGCCACCCGGTCTGTGGGAAATGCATCATTTTATTTAGCTGAGGTGAAGTCAGATAAGGGCTACATAAAAAAAACCGATAACATTTCAGCAGCATGAATGCTTTTGAATGTCGCGTTGCAGACATCTTTGTTGTTTGTGTGGCCACGTGCGCAGAGGCATACGTCATGTAAACCCCACCTCCAGAAACAAAGGGGTGTTGGATTGTTCGAAAACACTATACCGTCTCAACGTTTTCGAGCTTTGTTTTACCCCAGAATGCAGAACGAGTTAAGTTATCATTACTTAATCAAAACAAACCATCTGCAGATATTACTAGGAATGCACAATAAAAAACATGATTTTTTAACATTTAAATTATGAAAAAGAATGTCTCAAAAATTATTTCAGTGGTAGAACAACTCTTAACTGGGCGAATTCTACCTGAACAGCCTCAGAGTGTCTACAACCGCACTATGTAAGTTCTGTGTTCGGGTCGGTAAAAACAGCCCCGCCCATCCCCTGCCTGTGGAAGAGTTTCCAAACGATGTTTCTGCTTTAGTTCCATCGTGTCTGTTCCATCAGTTTAAGGTAGGGATCGGCATTTTTCAATAATTTCATATTCGAATATTTGATCTCATAAAAAACGAACATTCGAATATTGGTTTATTTAAATTAAGTTCATAATGACGTAATTTGTTACGTTTTTATTTAGTCACAATTTCACATCAAGCTTATAATTAGCATTAAATATTCATAATGCATTAATATTATATCCTGTATATCGGTTTTTTATGTTGAAAAAATAGAAAAATACATAAAAACATTATTGACAGTCTGTGATATATGGTTATCTTGTTTATTTTGTTTTACATGTTCTTGATAAGAAAAACAAGCATATAGGTCTATTTTACTCTGGTGAAAGTCTGTTCAACAAGCCGACGGTTAACAAGCCGACAGCGGAGAAAACGTGCTGCTCTTCTCTAACTCCTGGTAACAAAACCCAGATCTGACAAGAATAGCTGGCTTTATTGTTTATAATGTTGATAATAAATAAAGTAAACGGGTTTGATACCTCATGCGGACTGTTAAGATCCTAAAAAATACCCGCAACAAAGACGGAGCCATAGTGCTTGATTCCCTGATTACGTGACCGTCATCTGAGGAAGATATTCTGCTGATCAGCACGCATATAAATATTGTTTTCTTTGCCGTTCACGGTCAGTGTCTGTCTTGTTTAGCTTTGCATTGGATTTGCATCAATAAATAAGATAGGCCTATTGATTTCAACTAAGGTAAAGAATCACAGCGCGTTTTAAAACAAACAGCATTCGTGCAAATTTATTTACAGGCTGTAACTTGAAGGCGACGACCCTATTTGAGCTTCTAGAAGAAAAATTCTTGCTTTTAGGTATGGAAAAAGGTGCCAGTCTTATGTTAAGGCCAAATTCATTAACATTTATTGCAGTGAAATGTACATTTTCATGTTTCAAGTTGTTGAAATTAGCATTACTTAATATATTTTTACCGAACGAATATGAATTTACTAAGAACAACCGCTCCAAACAAGTAATGGTAATAAATGAATTATTGTTAATCATTTAATATTACGTTGATATTCTTATACCTAATGTACGTAATCTTAACGAATTCTGTGGCTCACCAGTTTTGAAACATTTTAATATGGTGATGTGAGCCGAGCATAAAACACGATCCGGGCACTTTTAAAATAAAAATGAAAATAATATATTTTTTAAACTATTTGGTGAATACTGATTAAATAAGCAACAGAGGTTAAAGAATATTGTAGGGCCCTAGTATGATGTTTTATTATTATTATTATGATTTTATTTTGTGTTTCTATTTATTTCTGTTAATAAAGTTTTAACTTTTCTGGATTCTTTTTAAGAGGTCAATTTAATTTCTTTAGGCGAAAAGCATGTCTAATAAACTATGAAACGTATGCAATTTAACAAGAAGTTTAAGTTTTAAATGTCATAAATACATATTTCATTATTTGTTAGGGTAAATAACTTTTACGAGAAAGTTGTCACTTTTTTGTTATGTTGCCATTTAATAAAAAGTTTGTTGTTAACAACAAGCATACATTAGATTCTGTTTTTCTAAAAACATTAAACAATGGGTGTAAACAAATAGCTCATTTTATCTCACGCCAGTTACAGCAGATGGTCTACTCAACTCAACTCAACTTTATTTATATAGCGCTTTTTACAATTTTCATTGTTACAAAGCAGCTGTACATGACAGATATTGACTATAAGCAAAACAATTAAAGTTGTACCTGTAAAAACAAGAAAAAGGTGAAAACACAGAAGACAGACATACCCACATACAAAACACTCCACACACACAATATGCACACGTACTAACACACATAGACATAGACACACACACACGGACGCGCAGACACATGGACGCACACACACACACACGCACACACACGCGCACACGCACACACACACACACACACACACACACGCACACACACACACACACACACAGACACAGACACGCACGCACATTGAGAGGACACATTTAAGATAAAGGAGAGAGAAGCACAGGTCAAATATAACAGACTATAAATTCCTATATGCAATATTAATTAAGTAATTCTAAAGCAGCCCCCCGGCCAGGCAAATAGTGCAAAAAACAGTATGCAAATCGGGGCGAGGAACCCAAAACTCTAATCGAGAAAAAAAACCTCAGGAGAACCCAGGCCCAACCAGGGGATTCCAGTTCCCCTCTGGCAAAAGCTGCTGCCTCTGCACAAGCTCGACAGAGCTTGCACAACAAGGCTAAATAAAAATAAATAAATTTACTAATAAGGTAAATTATAGTTTTAAGATTATCATTAATAATCTAATAGCATTTTGGTATATATCAACTTATTCAGAACATAGATAACGCTTGAGTCGGCATATGGATATACAGTTTCTATTATTTCACACATTCTTGTTAAAGAAAGCCAAGCTTATCTACATGCTCAGCTGAAAGTCTGCTCCGTTTCCTTTTTTGGCATAAAATCTGACTTGAAGTTTAAATACTAGTTCATGAAATTATAAACCCTGGTATTTGATCTTAACATAACTGTATTTGTAGTTTAAGATTATTACTTTTCTTATTTTACATAATAAATCACTTCTAGAACACTGCAATCTTGAATGTCATTCGTTTTCTCAAAATGCAACAGACACTGTGTTCCGCAGTACTACTTACATGTGCTGTTCAAAAACACGAGCTAAATGGCTTTGACCGAACCTGCTTGCATTCGGGCAACGTTTCTGTATGCATTAAGGAGAAACGGGCGTAACTGTTTAACATTACGCAAACAGAGAAATGTTTCCGCACATTTATGTCCTTTTATTTGCCGGTTAATAAAACCATTGGTAAATGATCTACAATAGCAATTTAAAATGATTTTACAACTACACTTACAAAGTGGAGATACAGGCTGTCTTTCAGTGCTTTGAATCATGTTCTTTGTCAATTGAAAGCGCATTTTGGTGAACATAATTTAAAGTTGGACACAACTTGAGAGTGAGAGTTTGCCCTTCAGGTTTGGGCTGCAATGGTTTTACAGTGTATTATTTACAGATTTACAGACAGTTTTTTGATGATAGTTATACAGTTTTATAATTATTATGATAATGTAACTAGGTAGCCCCCTCAATGAAACATAGGGGGCCCCCTCACTCCGTACGCCCTGGCACCAACCATTTGAAAGTCACCTTGGATAAAAGAGTCTGCTACATAAATAAATGGAAATCTATTAAATTATGTTTTCTATACTGTGTTAAAGTGAAGGCAGGTTTGAACAACACACCTTTCATATCAAACTTGTTAATAACATACAAAGTCATGGTTTTCGGTATGCAAATGTGACTCACTGGCATGTCAAATAGGTCTGAACGTGTTTGGAAAGGACTGGAAGAATTTTTTTAACGTAAACAAACATATTCAACACACATTGTACATGCAACAGTTTTAACAGTATAAAAGTACCGTAAGTTGTGTGTGCGTGAGTGTGTGTGTTTCTTTTTCAAATACTTCAATGAGAATGAGGAAGTTTGGTGCACAGATGTCAAGTTGACAACAACATCCTGCTCAACAGTTCAGAGCTATTAACATGCACATCTATTTACTTTATGTTTTTACAATGACAACAAAGCAAAGAAAACAGAATGAAAGTGACTTCATATCAGATAAGGTAAAAGGACCTGCTATTTTATATGATATTGACCTTTGTTGACCTGATATTACTTTGTTGTAATATTTAATGACATCTTGGCTGAAACACATGAAGAAATTACACTCACTTTCATTCGGTTGCCATCCTGGAGGTACTGTGCCATTGATTTAGCCATAGTTTCGAAGAAGAACCAGGAATACTGTGACATAAAACAAGAAGAGAAAGCATAAACAAACAAACATTAAAACCCACAAACATTCTAAATACATGCTGATGCATGAACACACCTTATAACATACATAAAGCAATTTCATATTTTACTTTTACGTGGTATAATATCTTAATAATTTCACATAGACAGAAATTAGATTAAATTTATTAATCTGAAAAAAAATGTTTATTCTAAATTACTAAGAACCCAAAATCTTTATACAACATTCTCCGGGTTTTAAAAATGAATCTGGGTGGGATATTATAAAGTAAACACAAATACAAAGAGTAAACAACACAATAATTCTACCACACTTATATCTCGAATGGGATCAGTCGGTTAAATGAGAATTTTGTTTGCACAGGAATATTCCCTCAAGCATTTAACGCAAGTTATATAAAAATGAAATAGACAGAACGTAAGTGCAATTGCGCCATCTACTGTGCTAACAGAGATTTCTAGAGAACGATCAAATAATTTTGGATAGGACGTGGCAAGACAGATTTCACAGCTTTCAGATCACACGAACACAAACAACATGGTTCACAGTATTTGACATTGTTCACAGTTTCCTCACCTTAAGTAGTTTGTTACATGTGTTGAAATCTGCAGTCTGTTTGAGTATGGCAGTCACTGCCGCTGCTAAAACTTCATGAGTTGTCACAGAATTTGAGCTGTTGGTCCGAAAAACATACTGAAAATAAACAAAAATGATTTTTTAGGTATGAAACAGTTCCCTAACATTACAAACAATTGTTCCACCAAGTTCTAATTAAAATAAGCAATTAGCAATAATTTCTGACAGTAACATAAATGTGGTGTGTATTAATCCATATTGCGTTGTGTATTGCATAGTAGACACCTAAATGATCTCTAAATATGTTAAACAGTATTATTGTTCACCCTTAAACAACATTACACAGGCCATTGGAACCATGAGATACTGTTGTATTCAATTCAATTTTATTTATATAGCGCTTTTCATAATGTGCATTGTTCCAAAGCAGCTTTACAGGAGAAAATAAGAAAAACAGAAAAACACAGAAAAGGTAAAACACAGGACAATGCATGGTGTTTATAGAACAAGCAAGATCATTCTAATAAATAATATCTAATAAAAGCAGTCTCCCGGTGAGCAAGCCAACGCGGCGGCCCTGTGGCGAGGAACCCAAACTCCAATGATAACTAAATGGAGAAAAAAACCTCGGGAGAAACCAGTCTCAGCCGGGAGGGCCAGGTCCCCTCTGATGTGTCATAGCTGCACTCAGTGACTTTGATTAAAAGTTACTGAGTAAATGTTTATGAAAAATTAGTTGTGATTTAGCAAATTTCATTTGTTGAAACTGATTAGGTCTAATTTTGTTTTATTTTGTGATCGATATCAGACAACAGAGGAATGTTATAAGCAGGGAAAATGTAGTAATGGCATTTTCTTTTTTCTTAATAATGGCATAATGTAAAGTCCTGTGTATGTGTATGTCCTGATCACCATTTCAGGGAATATTCTGCAATAATAATCAGCTGAATGTACAGTGCCTCATACATAAAACATCACTGCATGCCTAAACACCCAGAAACAAAAAGTGTTATACCTTCAGAAAGGAGCGCAGGTAATGTTCCAGACCTTCCTCGTGACACTGAGACACAATGTGAATTATTACACTGTGGAAAACAAACATCATGTGAATATACTGTAAGTGAAAATTTATCATTTCCAAACAGATCAAATCACACAGTAAGAAGAATAAAATGGATCAATTAACTTTTGCACACGAAGACAAAATTGCAAAAAACCCAAACAGACTTAATGAAGTCATAAACAAAACCATACATAAACCAAAATTGAAGATTTTTTACAATTAATTTATAATTTGTAGACACAGTTACTATACAATAAGGAAACAAAGCAGAGATACAAAACAGAGGTAAATTACCGTGTGGAGTTGACAGCAATATCGTGACCCTCTTTGTTTGCCATTGTGAGGACTTCAAAGAGCTGAACAAGAACCGTAGGCAGAAACTTGATGATGACCTGAGTCTCTACTGCATGCAGGCACTTAGACAGGAAAGAGGAGACAATGGTGGTACCAGTTAATATGAAACGTTTTTATAAAAAATTTAAATCGTTTAAAATGTAATGATGATGCCATCACATAACATGTTTAAACTGTAATGTGAACTTTACATATTTTTGTTACTTATTGATCTCACTTTCTCAACTTTTTTCTCTAGCAACTTGCCTGATTTTGTAAAGGGGTGGTGCAACGGTGTTTCATGCATTCTGACTTCTTTACGATGTTAAACGTGCTGGCTTCTCATGCTTGACATGGTCAACTTGTAAAAAAAAAACGAGTTGGACGTATGATGTAGTATTTCTGTGCTCGATACAGTCCCCTAATGTTTGTATAGGTTTCGGAAAGTTTTTTTAAACATAAAATTCCGTTTTGTAACAACTTTTTTTAGTCCCTTATTGAAAAGCACTTCACTTGACGTCACGCAGTTATAAATCAAGCGCGTCGTCTTCCCTTTTAAAATGACCATTTTAGATGTGTCTCTCCGTGCAGCATGAGGTGCGCAGTTTTAAAGTCAGACGTGTCTCTTCATGCAGCGCGAGGTGCGCAGTTTGAAAGTCAGACATGTCTCTCCGTATGGAAAGCCAGGAGGGTCAAAAACGCGCGAATTTTAACACGTCAACAACACGTACTCTACGCTATGGAAAGCCAGGAGGGTCAAAAACGCGCGAATTTTAACACGTCAACAACGCGTAGAGTACGTGTTGTTTGCGCGCAGAGTATGTGTAGTTTACTCGTGAAAAATCGACGCGTATTTGACGCGTAAACAACACGTATTCTATGCGCAAACAATGCGTTCTCGACGCGTGACGTCAGACGTCAATTTCGCGTGTTTTTGAGCCATCCGGCCACTTGACCAGTTTGAACGTGTAAGCGTGATGAGTTCCTATTGGCTGCTGAGCGGTAGGGTTAAACCATTACTGTAGGCCTAGGGTGTTGCCTTCCATTTCTAGACTCTTTGCCATCACAATGCATGTAAGATGCGAAAGTTCCACTTATCTATTTGTGCTTGATGGCCAGTGAAAGTCCTCACCACAACAAGCTATTAGATATAGACTTTAATAATCTTATTTGTTTTCTAATTTTCTCGCAATTGAGATTGATTGTTTTAGCAGAGACAGTAATTACTCAAAATACTTCTAGCAAATTCCAGCTTGAGTGGTTTAGGGGTAAAGGCAACGTACGACTCATCAGCCCGACTGGGGTTCGAATCTACCTCTTGCCAAACGTGTTATCTTCTTTTCCCTTCCCTCATCAGAATGAAAAGGCATATTTGTTGTAGCGCAAATTAAGGAAATGTTCCGAAAGTCGAAATAAAGTGCCTCACGGCTAATAAACAATGAAGCTTTTATCTGATAAAGTTACTGGTAGGTGTAGCAGGGAGCTAGGCTTTAACTGTCCCAAAGGCAGCATTCTTTTGTAACAAAGAAGTTGCTAACGTTACAGGTGGAAGCTAAATACTGTGGGAAGGATTTAAGCACACTGCACGCTTGCTTTGAGTTCAATGATCTTGTTTGTTTTCTATTTGCTCTTTCTTGAGATTGATTGTTTTATCTATAGCTTGGCGATCTTATTCAAGCTTAGCCTGAGGCTTTTCTCTAGCTCATCTTTTACAAGACTTGCAAGAATACCATGACAGTTGTACTCAGTAAACATGATTTAATTTATAATACCTATATAGTATAGTATGTAGATACGTATGTGTCTGTATTTCATTGCTTTGTTTTTTCCTCTTTTTGTGTTGTACAGCTGCTTTGATACAACGCAATTTGTAAAAAGCGCAAATAAACATAAATTTGACTTGACTTAACTGTTTTCCTGCTTCTCTGTAGACTATAAAATAAAATACGACTAAAATAACGAAAAGTAAAAGGCTCTTGGCCCTCACTAGCTCCAGTGGCGTATGATTAGAGACGTCACATTGCTACGCAGCTTTTGTAGCAGATCGATAGGGGTTCGTATTCCCCTTTTGCCGAACGTGTTCTCCTTTTCCCATCACTCATCAGGTTGGAAAAGCATTTGTTTCAGCACAAGGACATGTTCAAAAGGTGTAAAACTCTTCTTGTGTTTTTATGCAAGAGAGGAGAGATCGATCTGCATTTTTATAAAGTAAACAGCTGATTTTACATTATAACACGGGTTTATGTTTTAGAGGGAAATCCCTAACAACATCTAAAATGTATAACTTGATGATATTTTACAGTTTTATTTAAGAAGTTGCGACGCTTTGATCACTTTGATTTCCCCTGAACAGCGGGAAGAATGCAGTCATCTTCGTCCATATATAGGACATCACTAGACAAAATAATCTAAATGATTTTATTTGCATACACGCACAATACCAGCAAAAGTTAGTGCTTTTGTAAAACAAGAAAAATGATGCCCGTTCTGCCGTCTCCATGACCTACCTGATCTCATTTATCAAAGGTACAATTAGGCCTTGCCTACTATTTAGGCAATCCAAAGTGTATACTCGGCACATATTTCTGTAGAACACTTGAAATGTCTACTTTCAAATAAAACAATTCAGATCCAAATTTGTATGTAAATATTTAAGATGGCTATCTGAGCAAAAAAGTTCAGAATTTACCTTATTGTCAGAAATAGAACTCCATTGGACACAGCATGGTGTTGCGTTTGTTATTTGTATCCGTTAGATTTTAGACGAAGAAATATTGTTGCAGTTAGAAAGAATAGGTTTAGGTTTTATCAGACTTGATGAAAATAAAGTAATGTTTTATAATAAAATTTTATTGAAATATAAGCTAAATAAATACGAATTTATACAGAAATCAGTTTTTCTTTTTAAAAATAAATTAAATAAATATTCAAAACTAATTGTCGCCTGAACACACAGAACACCTTGCGATAATTTTTAAGCGTACAAAAAGTACTGCTTTCATAAAATAAGCACATTTATCAATAATAGTCACAACAGCTAGCAGTGGTGTGGTTTTTAAAGTTTTAGAATGAAAAATGTTTTCATTAGTTTTCTTGAATATTAATCTGAACGAAAATAACCAGTATAAATAAAATTAGTTTCACACAGAATCTAATGTTTGCTCGGGTTTTCTATACATTCTGCAAAAGGTTTGTCTCTAATTTAAATTACAGAGGGATCAATAAATTCCTTCTCTAACGAAATTCAGAATTACAACATTTCTAATGTGTTAATATGAAAATATAATCCCCACATATTACCCGCACAAAAAAAGAAGAAAAAAAGCACATTGAGCGATGGTTAAACGGTGCACACCCAACACAGGGTTTTATGGCTATATGTATATTTTCTTGTCTCTGCCAAAATACAAATAGTCGAATTCATTTGTAGGCCTACGTCAAAATCAAAAAGTGTCGTGTTCCCGGTCTGATCCCCGGGCTTTGTTGTCTTTTTGTCAGTGTGCGTATGTTGTTGTGGCGAGCACACGGCTTTTAGTTTTGACAGCTCGCTATGTGCTCCATTTGTTGGCTATAATTGCTTCAGGTTTGTGCATTTTAATTCACAGAAATCCTACAAAATTTGTCGTCTCCCGAAAACCGTGTCCTTTTTTGTCACATCCATAACACATTTAAAATCTTGTGCATAGAATGACATTTTTCTGATGTTTAAACTCTAACAAGTGTTTACCGAAATAGGGTTCAGTAAAATGGTAACACTCTGAGCATTTTAATGTCACATCCATCAAGGAGTGAGATGTGCTGACATATAGGCTACAAGAGATAGGAATAGGTTATGACATTATCTGTGGGAAAAATATATACAGGTGCATCTCAATAAATTAGAATGTTGTGGAAAAGTTCATTTATTTCAGTAATTCAACTCAAATTGTGAAACTCATTTATTAAATAAATTCAATGCACACAGACTGAAGTAGTTTAAGTCTTTGGTTCTTTTAATTGTGATGATTTTGGCTCACTTTTAACAAAAACCCACCAATTCACTATCTCAACAAATTAGAATATTACATAAGATCAATAAAAAAAGGATATTTTAAACAGAAATGTCAGGCTTCTGAAAAGTATGTTCATTTCTATGCACTCAATACTTGGTTGGGCCTCCTTTTGCATGAATTACTGCATCAATGCGGCGTGGCATGGAGGCAATCAGCCTGTGGCACTGCTCAGGTGTAATGGAAGCCCAGGTTGCTTTGATAGCGGCCTTCAGGTCATCTGCATTGGGTCAGGTGTCTCTCATCTTCCTCTTGACAATACCCATAGATTCTCTATTGGGTTCAGGTCAGGCGGGTTTACTGGCCAATCAAGCACAGTACCACCATGGTCATTGAACCAGCTTTTGGTACCTTTGGCAGTGTGGGCAGGTGCCAAGTCCTGCTGGAAAATGAAATCAGCATCTCCATAAAGCTTGTCAGCAGAAGGAAGCATGAAGTGATCTAAAATGTCCTGGTAGATGGCTGAGTTGACTGTGGACTTCAGAAATGCTGATTTCATTTTCCAGCAGGACTTGGCATCTGCCCACACTGCCAAAGGTATTAAAAGCTGGTTCAATGACCATGGTGTTACTGTGCTTGATTGGCCAGCAAACCCGCCTGACCTGAACCCCATAGAGAATCTATGATGAAATACACCAGACCCAACAATGCAGATGACCTGAAGGCCGCTATCACAGCCACCTGGGCTTCCATTACACCTGAGCAGTGCCACAGGCTGATTGCCTCCATGCCACGCCACATCGATGCAGTAATTCATGCAAAAGGAGGCCCAACCGAGTATTGAGTACACATACAGTAAATGAACATACTTTCCAGAAGGCCAACAATTCACTAAAAATGTTTTTTTATTGGTCTTATGAAGTATTCCAATTTGTTGAGATAGTGAATTGGTGGGTTTTTGTTAAATGTGAGCCAAAATCATCACAATTAAAAGAACCAAAGACTTAAACTACTTCAGTCTGTGTGCATTAAATTTATTTAATACACGAGTTTCACAATTTGAGTTGAATTATTGAAATAAATGAACTTTTCCACGACATTCTAATTAATTGAGATGCACCTGTATATACTGCACCTGTGATGCACCTGAGATGCACCTGCATTGTTCTCTTCCACATCTCTCACAACATTCAAAAAACTACTTAAAACCCACCTCTTATGTGAATACTTGACAGACAGATGAAGGAAAAAAAAAAAACACTAACCCTCTCGCTTTCTCTCAACAGGTAGTGGTCTAGCTTTTGGTAAAACTAGTAACTTTGTATTGGCACCTATTGCACTATTGCTCCTGTATGACATATCGCTTATTGCTCCTTATACTCTTTGTAAGTCGCTTTGGATAAAAGCGTCTGCTAAATGACTAAATGTAAATGTAAATATACTGTACTTTTGAGCCTAAATGTTCTTGTACTTCATTTGAAGCATTGGCTAGAAGGCAACAGTTCAAAAGGATTGTGGCCAGGGTATGAACTCTGTGATGGCTTTTCCTGCCATTTTCAAGGACTACAAGGACGGGCAGGGGAGCAGCTGAGACAAACCAGACCGTTACTGAAGTGCACAGAACAACCCCTTGCAAGTCTCTAACTTTAGGTCCTGTGAGATGGTGGGGCTTTCCTGATTTCACCAAGTGAGAGATGTTGGCCCTGGGACAACATTTCAATCAACCAATCAGATTTGAGGGATTAGTTACACTTCATGTTAAGATTAAGCTAACCAAGGCTTTGTGCCTCTGCACCCTTATTATTCAGCTATCATTTCCCTCTGGTTTAAGGGATATGGTTATGGTTATAGAGTTTGGAGTGGGTGTAGACTTTTTTTTACAAAAGTGTTGTCAACAATGTTGCCATAACAACATCTCTTACTTGGCAAAATCTGTTCAAGCGAGATGGTGGAACCCAGTGACCTGAAGGACTCCACAGCAAAACAATTACAAAATATTGTGTGTTTTGGGCCATATTCGATTTAAATTGAATCTTTTAAAAAGGATAAGATATGCTCTGTCTCATACTTCTTCTCACTGGAAGCTGCTATCTCTGTGAGCTCTTGCTCTTCTCCTCTGGCCTGTTTTCCTTGAGCTCTGCTCTTGAGTTCTGCCCTTACTTCATTCTCTTCCTATTTACTTGAGCTTTGGGGTTCAGGCCACTAGGCCATGCTTCAAGGCTCTCTTTCTTCTTCTAGACTTTATTTGGACTTACATCCAATTTTTCACATTTAATTTATTTAAATGATTTTAAATGATTCATTGGTTAGTTTTAATATGAAATCACAATTATTTTATCTGTTAAACAAAAAAAACAAAAAAAACCCAATCCGAATCTGTGAGCGGCAGCAGGCAACCCCCTTGGCCTACTGTATTTATATACATATATATACACTGTATATATATATATATATATATATAAATACAGTAAGATTGTAGGATTTGTGAATTAAAATGCACAAACCTGAAGCAATAACCAACAAATGAAGCGCGACAAAAAGACAACAAAGCCCGGGAATCAGAACACGACTTTTTGATTTTGACGTACAAATGAATTCGACTATTTGTATTTTGGCAGAGACAAGAAAATATACACATAGCCAAACCCTGTGTTGGGTGTGCACCGTTTAACCATCGCTCAACTTGCTTTTTTTCTTGTTGTTTTTTTGTGCGGGTAATATGTGGGGATTATATTTTCATATTAACACATCAGAAATGTTGTAATTCTGAATTTCGTTAGAGAATGAATTTATTTATCCCTCAATAATTTAAATTAGAGACAAACCTTTTGCAGAACGTATAGAAAACCCGAGCAAACATTAGATTCTGTGTGAAACTAATTTTATTGAAACTGGTTATTTTCGCTCAGATTAATATTCAAGAAAACTAATGAAAACATTTTTCATTCTAAAACTTTAAAAACCACACCACTGCTAGCTGTTGTGACTATTATTGATAAATGTGCTTATCTTATGAAAGCAGTACTTTTTGTACGCTTAAAAATTATCGCAATGTGTTCTGTGTGTTCAGGCGACAATTAGTTTTGAATATTTATTTAATTTATTTTTAAAAAGAAAAACTGATTTCTGTATAAATTCGTATTTATTTAGCTTATATTTCAATAAAATTTTATTATAAAACATTACTTTATTTTCATCAAGTCTGATAAAACCTAAACCTATTCTTTCTAACTGCAACAATATTTCTTCATCTAAAATCTAACCGATACAAATAACAAACGCAACACCATGCTGTGTCCAATGGAGTTCTATTTCTGACAATAAGGTAAATTCTGAACTTTTTTGCTCATATAGCCATCTTAAATATTTACATACAAATTTGGATCTGAATTGTTTTATTTGAAAGTAGACATTTCAAGTGTTCTACAGAAATATGTGCCGAGTATACACTTTGGATTGCCTAAATAGTAGGCAAGGCCTAACAGGAAATTGTACCTTTGATAAATGAGATCAGGTAGGTCATGGAGACGGCAGAACGGGCATCATTTTTCTTGTTTTACAAAAGCACTAACTTTTGCTGGTATTGTGAGTGTATGCAAATAAAATCATTTAGATTATTTTGTCTAATGATGTCCTATATGGACGAAGATGACTGCATTCTTCCCGCTGTTCAGGGGAAATCAAAGTGATCAAAGCGTCGCAACTTCTTAAATAAAACTGTAAAATATCATCAAGTTATACATTTTATATGTTGTTAGGGATTTCCCTCTAAAACATAAACCTGTGTTATAATTTAAAATCAGCTGTTTACTTTATAAAAATGCTGGGCGATCTCTCCTCTCTTGCATAAAAACACATGAAGCGTTTTACACCTTTTGAACATGTCCTTGTGCTGAAACAAATGCCTTTCCAACCTGATGAGTGATGGGAAAAGGATAACGCGTTCGGCAAAAGGGGGATACGAACCCCTATTGATCTGCTACAAAAGCTGCGTAGCAATGGGACATCTCTAACCATACGCCACTGGAGCTAATGAGAGGTAAGAGCCTTTTAATTATTTAGTTTGTCAATGTTGCACTTGTACTTGTACTCTGTTTGAATAGACTTCGTTATTTTAGTTGTATTTTATTTTATAGTCTACAGAGAAGCAGGAAAGAAGTCAAGTCAAGTCAAATTTATGTTTATTTGCGCTTTTTACAAATTGCGTTGTATCAAAGCAGCTGTGCAACACAAAAAGAGGAAAAAACAAAGCAATGAAATACAGACACATACGTATCTACATACTATGTACACACATATATAGATATTATAAATTAAATTACGTTTACTGAGTACAAATTTCACGGTATTCTTGCAAGTCTTGCAAAAGATGAGCTAGAGAAAAGCCTCAGGCTAAGCTTGTATAAGATCGCCAAGCTATAGATAAAACAATCAATCTCAAGAAAGAGCAAATAGAAAACAAACAAGATCACTGAACTCAAAGCAAGCGTGCAGTGCGCTTAAAAATCCGTCCCACAGTATTTAGCTTCCACCTGTAACGTTAGCAGCTTCTTTGTTACAAACGAATGCTGCCTTTGGGACAGTTAAAGCCCTCCCTACTACACCTACCAGTAACTTTATCAGATAAAAGCTTCATTATTTATTAGCCGTGAGGCACTTTATTTCGACTTTCGGAACATTTCCTTAATTTGCGCTACAACAAATATGCCTTTTCATTCTGATGTGGGAAGGGAAAAGGAGATAACACGTTTGGCAAAAGGTAGATTCGAACTGCAATCGGGCTGATGAGTCGTACGCTGCCTTTACCCCTAAACCACTTAAGCTGGAACTTGCTTGAAGTATTCTGAGTACTTACTGTCTCTGCTTAAACAATCAATCTCAATTGCGAGAAAATTAGAAAACAAATAAGATTATTAAAGTCTATATCTAATAGCTTGTTGTGGTGAGGACTTTCACTGGCCATCAAGCACAAATAGATAAGTGGAACTGTTGCATCTTACATGCATTGTGGTGGCAAAGAGTCTAGAAATGGAAGGCAACCCCCTAGGCCTACAATAATGGTTTAACCCTACCGCTCAGCAGCCAATAGGAACTCATCACGCTTACACGTTCAAACTGGTCAAGTGGCCGGATGGCTCAAAAACACGCGAAATTGACGTCTGACGTCACGCGTCAAGAACGTGTTGTTTGCGCGTAGAGTACGTGTTGTTTGCGCGTAGAATACGTGTTGTTTACGCGTCAAATACGCGTCGATTTTTCACGCGCAAACAACACGTACTCTACGTGTTGCTGACGTGTTAAAATTCACGCGCTTTTGACCCTCCTGGCTTTCCATATCTCCGTGGTTGCGTCTCTCCGTGTATGGGGTGTGGTTTATGCATATGCATATGGGGTGTGATATGGGGTGTGATAACTGAACCTACTTTGCTAACTAAGCAGCCAATCGTGTCAATCGCCGCGTCTTTGCCATGCCTGCTGACCTACGCGTGGATAAGTGCCTGAATAACGTACGCGTGGATAAGCGCCTGGTTAACTTACGCGTGGATAAGCGCCTGAATAACGTACGTAAATTAAATTAATATTTAATTTACTAGCTCCATTGGGACATTACATAAAAGTTGGCAGTAACTATGGCTGAGATAAAGTTTAATGCAGTACAATTGGTTAAAAAATAAACCAGCTTTGTTTGGACTAGGCTGTTAAGCCAAAAGATTGTTTTTTAAAGATAATATATGTTATTTATATTAGTTGGAGCCATAAAAAATATTGTAATTTTAAATTCTGAAAAATATGTAATTATTGATTGTTATCATTGTGTAATGAATGCAGATGTGCAAGAAACAATTCTCTCTGCTTTCATTTTTTCCATACAGTGCATGCAACTATGTTAATAAAGTTTGTTAAGTATGTTGAAGATAGGCCCTAGCTATATATTTTTAAATACATACATGTTTAGTAATGGGGGCTTGTGCCCCAGTAGAGCTTTAGGTCTAGCAAAGCCCCTTTCTAATGTTATCAATAGTAATAATTTCCAGGCGCTTATCCACGCGCACGTTATTCAGGCGCTTATCCATGCGTACGTTATTCAGGCGCTTATCCACGCGTGCGTCAACCAGGCGCTTATCCACGCGTACGTTATTCAGGTGCTTATCCAGAATAATAAGTTAATGGTGAGTTAATGGTGGGTTCAATATCTTTCTTAATAAAAACACACAAAACTACAAAAAAAGTGCAATGACATTTGCCTATATTAAACACAGACCTTACAAAACGAATAATCACACCACACATCAAGGAAAAAAATTATAGTTAGATAGTTAGATAGACTATCTTACAATAAGATATTTTATTGTCGCAATTAAATGGAATCCCCTTATATTTCATTTAAAAATATGTTGGTGCGGTACATAAGATAAGTTGCAAACAAATAGATAAATAAGAAAGGAATACGAACAAAAACGTTATGTTAAATAAATAAATAGCCTAATAAACGAATAAGAAAGGAATACGAAACGAAAAACATTTATGTTAAACAAATGGCAAAGCACCGGGTTTTGAAAATTACAACAAAAATAAAATTTAAAACTTAACTGGCTTAACGTGAGAAGCTGCGTGAGGAGCTGCGTGACGTATGCGCCGTGAAGTCTGCAATAATGTTGTTTTAACAGTTATCATTCTTAAATTGAGTAATGCCCTTTTACCTGGTTTGTTTTATTTACTATTTAGCTACTGTTCCTTTCTGTTCTGAATGATGGAGTTTGTTATAGCTATATGTTATATTGTTCGTTCTATTGCTGTTAATTTGATTAATTATTGTTCTGATCTTATCAGTTACTGAATAATTTCTTAATTATTGAAAGCTCTAACAAAGCAAATTATTGCAAATAAAATAAGCAAATACATTTTTCTTATTAGGCTCAGGTTTCACAACTGTGACCAGTTTGTTTATACCATGTGTTTTAAGGCAAATTATAAAATTTAAGGAATATATGTACAATACAGTTAGGAATAACATATCTGGGCCAAAAATTGAATTTTTACCCTAAAATTAAACAGTACCCCAAGTAGTAAAATAGCCTAAAACATTTATATTGTAATGACATAAATCCTTAAAGACACAAAACAGAAAGTGCTTCAGTCATTATATGGACCTTCAATCAGGACACAGCGCGTTTACACTTGTTTTACATCAAGTGGCTTCCACATCTGGATATCTGAATGGATTTCTAGTTTCCCGCCCATTATTTTAAAAAGCCTGCAAATAAAAAATAGCCCCGGTGCAGGGAAAGATTTCACAGAACACGTAAAACGGGGAGGATGAACATGCTACGGACACTGGAAAGTATCCACGGCAGCCATGTTGAAATCTAGGCAGCGGTGGTAAGTAAACCACGGTCAGAATCAGATACAGACTACAATTGTTTGGACTTCCAAGCTGGAGTTATTAAAACGATTAATGATCTTATATGTGAACGTATAAGCAGACGATATGTGTCAAATTTCACAAGCTTTTGTACTTGACCACAATCTAAGGTCTAATAATAATAATCTAACAATAATAAGGGCAGTCGTGGCCAAATGTTAGAGAGTCGGACTCGTGACCAGAAGGTTGCCGGTTCGATCCTCAGGGCCGGCGGGTAACGACTGAGCCACCTTACCCCTACTTGCTCCCCGGGCGCTGCAGTGATAGCTGCCCACTGCTCCGGGTGTACGTGTGTTCACCACTTGCTGTGTGTGTGTTCACTACTCTCTGGATGGGTTAAATGCAGAGGTCACATTTCGGGTATGGGTCTGTCATGGCTCTGCTTCATTTAGTCATGTTCTTCTTGGTCCTGTAGCAGAGTCATGACAAAGCCTTTGGTTATGTGTGGAGAGAAACATATTATTGTCAATATGTTGACAATATTTGACAATAATATACGTTCTCTCCAGTATCCGGTCTCTGTTCCCGCCATCTCGTTTCCTCGTTATCTTTCCCTGAGTGTTTAATTACCCACACCTGCCCTGTGTTAATTATCCCTCGTTTGTCTTTCCTTTATATACCCTCTTGTTTCTTTGTCTTGTGTTGGTGGATTGCTTGTACGTTCTATGTAGTTCTGGCTGTTCGTGATGTTACCTTGTCTATTGGATTCCCTTGTCTTTTATGTCGTGCATGTCATTTAGTCTTAGTTGTTTGATGAATTGTTTTGTTTAATCCTGTTTCTTTGTTTTATCCCCAGCGTGGGAAGTTTTGTTTTAAAGTTCACCTCAGTTCTTTTGGCTTTTTCCCCATCGTGGGTTTTTTATTTTATAATAAAGTATTGTGTGTTCGCTACTGCTGCCTGCGCTTGGGTTCTTCTCCTGCCACAGTTCGTGACAGAGCGACAACAAAATTCAGATTTGCTTAATAGGACTAGGTGTTATAATCCCACTATTTCAGCACAGTTAAATTTACCAATTGACACGGTCTGGCAGAAAGAACCCAAATGCAGGCAGCAGTGAAGGGGTTAACACAACAAAGCTTTATTAAATGAACAAAACAAAAGGCCCACGATGGGGGTAAACCAAGACAAGACTAATACTGTAAGTAATAAAACAACAAGAAACAAAACACTTCCCTCGATGGGGCAAAATAAAACTAAACAAAACACGACACAACGTCAAGGCAGGATAACATAAAACAACTACTCGTACAAACTATGACACGACTGAGAACAAGAACATCCAAGGGCAAGGTAATCCACAGGGAGAGTACGACACGCATACAAGCACAAAGC